>NW_027415310.1:0-227444 GCF_964106895.1 Numenius arquata
GGGTTGCCAGCCTCAGGCTTGCACACCACCCGTCAAACCCAAATAACAGGGGTCGCTTGGAACTCCACCAGCAAAAGACCTCCTGGAAACAAAAGGATACTTCAGCCCAGCAATCGCTGCTCACCTTGCTCGAGTCAGCCCTGGTGCCCGTATCCCACGTCGCACCTTGATTCAAAGCTTCAAATTAAAAAAAAATACCATGAAGTAGTCAGAGCCATCAGACACATCTTCCTTCCAATACCACACACGGACGCACCTTCTGGCGGCACTCTGCTCAGGTCTCCTACATTGCCCTGCGCAGCTTGTTCCTCTGCATCTGAAGCAACAATACTGAAGAAGTCACCTGGACTCAGAGCAATACCTTCATAATTCCAAAGCTCTTGTTCCCATTTACAAATATCATATAGAGTCCAACTACAGGCTGCCATTAAAAAAAAAAAAAAAAAAATCAAAACAATAAAACCCAGAAATCCAGGCCCCAGACAAAGCAACCTTAACTTTGAGATGTAATCTGCTTCGCTACCACTGAACAGCCCCTCCCACAGAGCTCTGCTCTTCCCCATAAAACAATAATGAAAAAATTGTCCACAGAACCCACTGATGTCTGCTCGATCTGAGATGACAGTACCACCTTTGCCTCAACAGTCTGGGCAGATCCACATATTAACCACAGACTCTTACCGCTGTTCCTCCTACTCCTGACTCTGCACCCCTGGTCAGGGCGGCTCCAAGCCAAACACACACAAGGACAGACCGACACTACACACAACACGAAGAACAACACACCTCAAAGGTGAGAGAAAACTCTCAGCCAGAATAATGACACTTGGCTGGAAGATGTCATCAGGCAAGAAGAACATGATGATGACATGAGGATGTTCTAGGGAAACCCCAGAAAGCGAGTACAACGTAATGACCCAGGACAAGAAGTGACTCTCGAAATAGAGACGAAGTGTATGTGGGAAGTCTGGCTTCAAGACCTAAGAACGTAAGGATGCGAGGATGAAGCTGCATCCCCCAGAAACAGGCGACTGAAAAGCAGAGCTGCTCAGGAAGACAGGAATAACGCTGCAAAAGAGGACCATCCAGAATCTTCTGTGATATGAGACCAATCCACACATTAAGTTTGGAACACAAGAAAAGCAGCATCCAACTGGCGCTATGCCGATGAGTACAGGCGTTGAAGACTCTAGGGATGGTTCCTGAGATGCACGCGATGCCCCTTGAGAGTAAAGAGGGCATCGAGATCTGAGGAAGCTCTAAAACACCGAAGACAGAGCATACAAACTATACAGTAACAAACGCAGGCTGGAACCGCCCTGGCCAGGCACAACCTAGCTTCTTGCTGAAAAGTAACCCGCTCCCTTAACTTGCCCAAAGGGGACCACAGCTGTCAATGCTCTCCCGTACGCTAACTTCAAAATCCCTCCCTGCAACTCCCAACGTTGTCCCCTCCTCCCAGCCCCTCCCCAGCCCTGGTCCCTCAACTTAGATCAAAGAGGACTGGGGGTCTTAAATTCCCCATTAAAAAAAAAAACCAAAAAACAAAAAACACAAACCCAAAAACCAACAACCAACCACATCAGCTATCTGGGACCCTCCTGCAGTCACCGGGTTGATCTTCATCATCTACAACTAAAAAAAAAACAAAACCCTGAAACAAGAACTGCAAGAAGTATCAGAGAATTCAATGCCAACGTCTTCCACAACTTCCACTAGCTCAAAAGTACAATAGGATTCTGCTCACCTGCTCATTCTGGAGTCAGAAGCTGTGGCCATCGCTGCTTGAGATACCAAGAAACAAAACTGCTGTCGCACGTGTGAGAAGTCTGGCCCCACACTCCTCCTCGCACCTGCCCCAGCTCACCTCTAATGCTCATCAACTTCCAAAGGCAGCTCACAGAGAACCTGCAAAACCACAAGGTAAATACTTTGCCAAGCTGCCATATCATACTTCACCATTAGACACCAACATGGCCCACAACAGCCTCACCTTCTCGGCCCGCTCGCGGGCATGAGGCTTCGCTTCCCTGAGCCTGCGTGAGGCATCTGAAAAATACAAAGCAAAAGGCACATGCTGAGGTACTGCCAGAAATCTCAGCCAGTCACTAGCTCTTCCCGTCTCCCACTCCCTTGCCTTGGCCACTCGCCCACCTGCCCTCTGTAATTTTGAGCTACAACTTTAAGGCTCGCGCACCAACCGTACAAGAGACCAAAGGACACTTAGAACTTCACCCAAGAGACCAAAGGACACTTAGAACTTCACCCGCAATACAATGTAGGCTCTTATAGTTGTTCCACCTACCGCTGACTCTACACCCCCGGGGCAGGGCAGCTCCACGCCAAACACACCCCTGTGCAGCCCAACACCACACAACACAGTAGACAATGCGACTTCAAGATCAGACAACATTCCGCACAAGAAGAATGACTTCCAGACCGGAGGAGCCCTCAAGGCAAGAAGACCCTAGGGGCAGCAACGCTGATGCAAGGAGGCTCTACGGTGATGCCGTAAGAGAACCAAATGTAATGTACCACTACAAGAAGATCCTGTAAAAACAGAGAGGATCTGAGTGCAAGAAGCCTGGCTTCAAGACCTGGGAACGTATGGATGCAGGGAAGAAATCCCAGTCCCTGAAAACGGATGCCTAGAGAAGAGAGCCGCTCACGTAGCTGGAGACACAACACAAAGAGAGGACCTTGCAGAAACGTCTGAGATGGAAGCCCGATCCGTGCTTTAAGATGGTTATGCAAGAAAAGAAGCGCCCATCGGGCACGATGCTGATGAGTACACACCTTCGAGACCCTAACGGTGATGTGCGCCATGCCCCTTGAGCGCACAGAGCAACGAGGACATCAAGACCTGAGGAAAGTCTAAGATACAGGAGACAGACCACACAAAACACACAACAGACACCGGCAGGAACTGCCCTGCCCGGCACACGCCAGCTTTGTGCTGAAATGAAATCCGTTCCCTTTACCTAGCCAAAGGGGACTGCTCCAGGACAGCCCCCTGCCCCGCTCCGACTTTAAAACCCCTCCCTGCAGCTCCCAACCTTGTCCCTTCCCTCCCTCAAACAAACAATCACCAGCGCCAAACCCTCAACTTAGCTTTCAGAAGGCCAGGGGCCTGAAGCCGTCCTCCACAAGAAAAACCACAGCCAGCCAACGGGATCAATCCTGCAGTCCCTAGGCTCCTACACATCATCTGGAAAAAAAACAAGGAAAGAAGGAACAATGCATTCCACACAAAACAGTGAGCACCACAAAGGTCAACATGGACCTTGCACACAACATCCCCCTTCCTCACATACGCCATGACATTCTGCTCACCTGCTCCGCACGGAGTCCAGAGTTGGGCTCATCAGCAGTCACTGCTCGTGGTGCCTAAGAAACCAAGGGACACAAAAATACCATTGAACGTGCAAGAAATCTCCAGCCCCAGGCGCCTCCTCTCTACTACCCGGCTCATCTCAGATGCTCATCCGCTTCCAAAGGCAGCCCGCGCAGCGCCTGCAAAACCAGAGAGAAAAACTTCACTGAGCTGCCACCTAATACTTTGCTATTAGACGCCAACCCCGCCCACAACAGCCTCACCAGCTCGAACCGCTCGTCAGCGTGCGGCGTCACCCCTCCGAGCCCGTCTGCGGCACCTGCAAAAACACAAGCAAAATGACACGTGCTGAGATACTGCCCGAAACCGCAGCCTGTGCGTACCGGTTCCCATCTCCTGCCCCTTTACCTTGACAGCTAAAGGGCCCATCCTCCGTGCAAGTCTGGGTTGCCAGCCTCAGGCTTGCACACCACCCGTCAAACCCAAATAACAGGGGTCGCTTGGAACTCCACCAGCAAAAGACCTCCTGGAAACAAAAGGATACTTCAGCCCAGCAATCGCTGCTCACCTTGCTCGAGTCAGCCCTGGTGCCCGTATCCCACGTCGCACCTTGATTCAAAGCTTCAAATTAAAAAAAAATACCATGAAGTAGTCAGAGCCATCAGACACATCTTCCTTCCAATACCACACACGGACGCACCTTCTGGCGGCACTCTGCTCAGGTCTCCTACATTGCCCTGCGCAGCTTGTTCCTCTGCATCTGAAGCAACAATACTGAAGAAGTCACCTGGACTCAGAGCAATACCTTCATAATTCCAAAGCTCTTGTTCCCATTTACAAATATCATATAGAGTCCAACTACAGGCTGCCATTAAAAAAAAAAAAAAAAAATCAAAACAATAAAACCCAGAAATCCAGGCCCCAGACAAAGCAACCTTAACTTTGAGATGTAATCTGCTTCGCTACCACTGAACAGCCCCTCCCACAGAGCTCTGCTCTTCCCCATAAAACAATAATGAAAAAATTGTCCACAGAACCCACTGATGTCTGCTCGATCTGAGATGACAGTACCACCTTTGCCTCAACAGTCTGGGCAGATCCACATATTAACCACAGACTCTTACCGCTGTTCCTCCTACTCCTGACTCTGCACCCCTGGTCAGGGCGGCTCCAAGCCAAACACACACAAGGACAGACCGACACTACACACAACACGAAGAACAACACACCTCAAAGGTGAGAGAAAACTCTCAGCCAGAATAATGACACTTGGCTGGAAGATGTCATCAGGCAAGAAGAACATGATGATGACATGAGGATGTTCTAGGGAAACCCCAGAAAGCGAGTACAACGTAATGACCCAGGACAAGAAGTGACTCTCGAAATAGAGACGAAGTGTATGTGGGAAGTCTGGCTTCAAGACCTAAGAACGTAAGGATGCGAGGATGAAGCTGCATCCCCCAGAAACAGGCGACTGAAAAGCAGAGCTGCTCAGGAAGACAGGAATAACGCTGCAAAAGAGGACCATCCAGAATCTTCTGTGATATGAGACCAATCCACACATTAAGTTTGGAACACAAGAAAAGCAGCATCCAACTGGCGCTATGCCGATGAGTACAGGCGTTGAAGACTCTAGGGATGGTTCCTGAGATGCACGCGATGCCCCTTGAGAGTAAAGAGGGCATCGAGATCTGAGGAAGCTCTAAAACACCGAAGACAGAGCATACAAACTATACAGTAACAAACGCAGGCTGGAACCGCCCTGGCCAGGCACAACCTAGCTTCTTGCTGAAAAGTAACCCGCTCCCTTAACTTGCCCAAAGGGGACCACAGCTGTCAATGCTCTCCCGTACGCTAACTTCAAAATCCCTCCCTGCAACTCCCAACGTTGTCCCCTCCTCCCAGCCCCTCCCCAGCCCTGGTCCCTCAACTTAGATCAAAGAGGACTGGGGGTCTTAAATTCCCCATTAAAAAAAAAAAACCAAAAAACAAAAAACACAAACCCAAAAACCAACAACCAACCACATCAGCTATCTGGGACCCTCCTGCAGTCACCGGGTTGATCTTCATCATCTACAACTAAAAAAAAAAACAAAACCCTGAAACAAGAACTGCAAGAAGTATCAGAGAATTCAATGCCAACGTCTTCCACAACTTCCACTAGCTCAAAAGTACAATAGGATTCTGCTCACCTGCTCATTCTGGAGTCAGAAGCTGTGGCCATCGCTGCTTGAGATACCAAGAAACAAAACTGCTGTCGCACGTGTGAGAAGTCTGGCCCCACACTCCTCCTCGCACCTGCCCCAGCTCACCTCTAATGCTCATCAACTTCCAAAGGCAGCTCACAGAGAACCTGCAAAACCACAAGGTAAATACTTTGCCAAGCTGCCATATCATACTTCACCATTAGACACCAACATGGCCCACAACAGCCTCACCTTCTCGGCCCGCTCGCGGGCATGAGGCTTCGCTTCCCTGAGCCTGCGTGAGGCATCTGAAAAATACAAAGCAAAAGGCACATGCTGAGGTACTGCCAGAAATCTCAGCCAGTCACTAGCTCTTCCCGTCTCCCACTCCCTTGCCTTGGCCACTCGCCCACCTGCCCTCTGTAATTTTGAGCTACAACTTTAAGGCTCGCGCACCAACCGTACAAGAGACCAAAGGACACTTAGAACTTCACCCAAGAGACCAAAGGACACTTAGAACTTCACCCGCAATACAATGTAGGCTCTTATAGTTGTTCCACCTACCGCTGACTCTACACCCCCGGGGCAGGGCAGCTCCACGCCAAACACACCCCTGTGCAGCCCAACACCACACAACACAGTAGACAATGCGACTTCAAGATCAGACAACATTCCGCACAAGAAGAATGACTTCCAGACCGGAGGAGCCCTCAAGGCAAGAAGACCCTAGGGGCAGCAACGCTGATGCAAGGAGGCTCTACGGTGATGCCGTAAGAGAACCAAATGGAATGTACCACTACAAGAAGATCCTGTAAAAACAGAGAGGATCTGAGTGCAAGAAGCCTGGCTTCAAGACCTGGGAACGTATGGATGCAGGGAAGAAATCCCAGTCCCTGAAAACGGATGCCTAGAGAAGAGAGCCGCTCACGTAGCTGGAGACACAACACAAAGAGAGGACCTTGCAGAAACGTCTGAGATGGAAGCCCGATCCGTGCTTTAAGATGGTTATGCAAGAAAAGAAGCGCCCATCGGGCACGATGCTGATGAGTACACACCTTCGAGACCCTAACGGTGATGTGCGCCATGCCCCTTGAGCGCACAGAGCAACGAGGACATCAAGACCTGAGGAAAGTCTAAGATACAGGAGACAGACCACACAAAACACACAACAGACACCGGCAGGAACTGCCCTGCCCGGCACACGCCAGCTTTGTGCTGAAATGAAATCCGTTCCCTTTACCTAGCCAAAGGGGACTGCTCCAGGACAGCCCCCTGCCCCGCTCCGACTTTAAAACCCCTCCCTGCAGCTCCCAACCTTGTCCCTTCCCTCCCTCAAACAAACAATCACCAGCGCCAAACCCTCAACTTAGCTTTCAGAAGGCCAGGGGCCTGAAGCCGTCCTCCACAAGAAAAACCACAGCCAGCCAACGGGATCAATCCTGCAGTCCCTAGGCTCCTACACATCATCTGGAAAAAAAACAAGGAAAGAAGGAACAATGCATTCCACACAAAACAGTGAGCACCACAAAGGTCAACATGGACCTTGCACACAACATCCCCCTTCCTCACATACGCCATGACATTCTGCTCACCTGCTCCGCACGGAGTCCAGAGTTGGGCTCATCAGCAGTCACTGCTCGTGGTGCCTAAGAAACCAAGGGACACAAAAATACCATTGAACGTGCAAGAAATCTCCAGCCCCAGGCGCCTCCTCTCTACTACCCGGCTCATCTCAGATGCTCATCCGCTTCCAAAGGCAGCCCGCGCAGCGCCTGCAAAACCAGAGAGAAAAACTTCACTGAGCTGCCACCTAATACTTTGCTATTAGACGCCAACCCCGCCCACAACAGCCTCACCAGCTCGAACCGCTCGTCAGCGTGCGGCGTCACCCCTCCGAGCCCGTCTGCGGCACCTGCAAAAACACAAGCAAAATGACACGTGCTGAGATACTGCCCGAAACCGCAGCCTGTGCGTACCGGTTCCCATCTCCTGCCCCTTTACCTTGACAGCTAAAGGGCCCATCCTCCGTGCAAGTCTGGGTTGCCAGCCTCAGGCTTGCACACCACCCGTCAAACCCAAATAACAGGGGTCGCTTGGAACTCCACCAGCAAAAGACCTCCTGGAAACAAAAGGATACTTCAGCCCAGCAATCGCTGCTCACCTTGCTCGAGTCAGCCCTGGTGCCCGTATCCCACGTCGCACCTTGATTCAAAGCTTCAAATTAAAAAAAAATACCATGAAGTAGTCAGAGCCATCAGACACATCTTCCTTCCAATACCACACACGGACGCACCTTCTGGCGGCACTCTGCTCAGGTCTCCTACATTGCCCTGCGCAGCTTGTTCCTCTGCATCTGAAGCAACAATACTGAAGAAGTCACCTGGACTCAGAGCAATACCTTCATAATTCCAAAGCTCTTGTTCCCATTTACAAATATCATATAGAGTCCAACTACAGGCTGCCATTAAAAAAAAAAAAAAAAAATCAAAACAATAAAACCCAGAAATCCAGGCCCCAGACAAAGCAACCTTAACTTTGAGATGTAATCTGCTTCGCTACCACTGAACAGCCCCTCCCACAGAGCTCTGCTCTTCCCCATAAAACAATAATGAAAAAATTGTCCACAGAACCCACTGATGTCTGCTCGATCTGAGATGACAGTACCACCTTTGCCTCAACAGTCTGGGCAGATCCACATATTAACCACAGACTCTTACCGCTGTTCCTCCTACTCCTGACTCTGCACCCCTGGTCAGGGCGGCTCCAAGCCAAACACACACAAGGACAGACCGACACTACACACAACACGAAGAACAACACACCTCAAAGGTGAGAGAAAACTCTCAGCCAGAATAATGACACTTGGCTGGAAGATGTCATCAGGCAAGAAGAACATGATGATGACATGAGGATGTTCTAGGGAAACCCCAGAAAGCGAGTACAACGTAATGACCCAGGACAAGAAGTGACTCTCGAAATAGAGACGAAGTGTATGTGGGAAGTCTGGCTTCAAGACCTAAGAACGTAAGGATGCGAGGATGAAGCTGCATCCCCCAGAAACAGGCGACTGAAAAGCAGAGCTGCTCAGGAAGACAGGAATAACGCTGCAAAAGAGGACCATCCAGAATCTTCTGTGATATGAGACCAATCCACACATTAAGTTTGGAACACAAGAAAAGCAGCATCCAACTGGCGCTATGCCGATGAGTACAGGCGTTGAAGACTCTAGGGATGGTTCCTGAGATGCACGCGATGCCCCTTGAGAGTAAAGAGGGCATCGAGATCTGAGGAAGCTCTAAAACACCGAAGACAGAGCATACAAACTATACAGTAACAAACGCAGGCTGGAACCGCCCTGGCCAGGCACAACCTAGCTTCTTGCTGAAAAGTAACCCGCTCCCTTAACTTGCCCAAAGGGGACCACAGCTGTCAATGCTCTCCCGTACGCTAACTTCAAAATCCCTCCCTGCAACTCCCAACGTTGTCCCCTCCTCCCAGCCCCTCCCCAGCCCTGGTCCCTCAACTTAGATCAAAGAGGACTGGGGGTCTTAAATTCCCCATTAAAAAAAAAAAACCAAAAAACAAAAAACACAAACCCAAAAACCAACAACCAACCACATCAGCTATCTGGGACCCTCCTGCAGTCACCGGGTTGATCTTCATCATCTACAACTAAAAAAAAAAACAAAACCCTGAAACAAGAACTGCAAGAAGTATCAGAGAATTCAATGCCAACGTCTTCCACAACTTCCACTAGCTCAAAAGTACAATAGGATTCTGCTCACCTGCTCATTCTGGAGTCAGAAGCTGTGGCCATCGCTGCTTGAGATACCAAGAAACAAAACTGCTGTCGCACGTGTGAGAAGTCTGGCCCCACACTCCTCCTCGCACCTGCCCCAGCTCACCTCTAATGCTCATCAACTTCCAAAGGCAGCTCACAGAGAACCTGCAAAACCACAAGGTAAATACTTTGCCAAGCTGCCATATCATACTTCACCATTAGACACCAACATGGCCCACAACAGCCTCACCTTCTCGGCCCGCTCGCGGGCATGAGGCTTCGCTTCCCTGAGCCTGCGTGAGGCATCTGAAAAATACAAAGCAAAAGGCACATGCTGAGGTACTGCCAGAAATCTCAGCCAGTCACTAGCTCTTCCCGTCTCCCACTCCCTTGCCTTGGCCACTCGCCCACCTGCCCTCTGTAATTTTGAGCTACAACTTTAAGGCTCGCGCACCAACCGTACAAGAGACCAAAGGACACTTAGAACTTCACCCAAGAGACCAAAGGACACTTAGAACTTCACCCGCAATACAATGTAGGCTCTTATAGTTGTTCCACCTACCGCTGACTCTACACCCCCGGGGCAGGGCAGCTCCACGCCAAACACACCCCTGTGCAGCCCAACACCACACAACACAGTAGACAATGCGACTTCAAGATCAGACAACATTCCGCACAAGAAGAATGACTTCCAGACCGGAGGAGCCCTCAAGGCAAGAAGACCCTAGGGGCAGCAACGCTGATGCAAGGAGGCTCTACGGTGATGCCGTAAGAGAACCAAATGGAATGTACCACTACAAGAAGATCCTGTAAAAACAGAGAGGATCTGAGTGCAAGAAGCCTGGCTTCAAGACCTGGGAACGTATGGATGCAGGGAAGAAATCCCAGTCCCTGAAAACGGATGCCTAGAGAAGAGAGCCGCTCACGTAGCTGGAGACACAACACAAAGAGAGGACCTTGCAGAAACGTCTGAGATGGAAGCCCGATCCGTGCTTTAAGATGGTTATGCAAGAAAAGAAGCGCCCATCGGGCACGATGCTGATGAGTACACACCTTCGAGACCCTAACGGTGATGTGCGCCATGCCCCTTGAGCGCACAGAGCAACGAGGACATCAAGACCTGAGGAAAGTCTAAGATACAGGAGACAGACCACACAAAACACACAACAGACACCGGCAGGAACTGCCCTGCCCGGCACACGCCAGCTTTGTGCTGAAATGAAATCCGTTCCCTTTACCTAGCCAAAGGGGACTGCTCCAGGACAGCCCCCTGCCCCGCTCCGACTTTAAAACCCCTCCCTGCAGCTCCCAACCTTGTCCCTTCCCTCCCTCAAACAAACAATCACCAGCGCCAAACCCTCAACTTAGCTTTCAGAAGGCCAGGGGCCTGAAGCCGTCCTCCACAAGAAAAACCACAGCCAGCCAACGGGATCAATCCTGCAGTCCCTAGGCTCCTACACATCATCTGGAAAAAAAACAAGGAAAGAAGGAACAATGCATTCCACACAAAACAGTGAGCACCACAAAGGTCAACATGGACCTTGCACACAACATCCCCCTTCCTCACATACGCCATGACATTCTGCTCACCTGCTCCGCACGGAGTCCAGAGTTGGGCTCATCAGCAGTCACTGCTCGTGGTGCCTAAGAAACCAAGGGACACAAAAATACCATTGAACGTGCAAGAAATCTCCAGCCCCAGGCGCCTCCTCTCTACTACCCGGCTCATCTCAGATGCTCATCCGCTTCCAAAGGCAGCCCGCGCAGCGCCTGCAAAACCAGAGAGAAAAACTTCACTGAGCTGCCACCTAATACTTTGCTATTAGACGCCAACCCCGCCCACAACAGCCTCACCAGCTCGAACCGCTCGTCAGCGTGCGGCGTCACCCCTCCGAGCCCGTCTGCGGCACCTGCAAAAACACAAGCAAAATGACACGTGCTGAGATACTGCCCGAAACCGCAGCCTGTGCGTACCGGTTCCCATCTCCTGCCCCTTTACCTTGACAGCTAAAGGGCCCATCCTCCGTGCAAGTCTGGGTTGCCAGCCTCAGGCTTGCACACCACCCGTCAAACCCAAATAACAGGGGTCGCTTGGAACTCCACCAGCAAAAGACCTCCTGGAAACAAAAGGATACTTCAGCCCAGCAATCGCTGCTCACCTTGCTCGAGTCAGCCCTGGTGCCCGTATCCCACGTCGCACCTTGATTCAAAGCTTCAAATTAAAAAAAAATACCATGAAGTAGTCAGAGCCATCAGACACATCTTCCTTCCAATACCACACACGGACGCACCTTCTGGCGGCACTCTGCTCAGGTCTCCTACATTGCCCTGCGCAGCTTGTTCCTCTGCATCTGAAGCAACAATACTGAAGAAGTCACCTGGACTCAGAGCAATACCTTCATAATTCCAAAGCTCTTGTTCCCATTTACAAATATCATATAGAGTCCAACTACAGGCTGCCATTAAAAAAAAAAAAAAAAAATCAAAACAATAAAACCCAGAAATCCAGGCCCCAGACAAAGCAACCTTAACTTTGAGATGTAATCTGCTTCGCTACCACTGAACAGCCCCTCCCACAGAGCTCTGCTCTTCCCCATAAAACAATAATGAAAAAATTGTCCACAGAACCCACTGATGTCTGCTCGATCTGAGATGACAGTACCACCTTTGCCTCAACAGTCTGGGCAGATCCACATATTAACCACAGACTCTTACCGCTGTTCCTCCTACTCCTGACTCTGCACCCCTGGTCAGGGCGGCTCCAAGCCAAACACACACAAGGACAGACCGACACTACACACAACACGAAGAACAACACACCTCAAAGGTGAGAGAAAACTCTCAGCCAGAATAATGACACTTGGCTGGAAGATGTCATCAGGCAAGAAGAACATGATGATGACATGAGGATGTTCTAGGGAAACCCCAGAAAGCGAGTACAACGTAATGACCCAGGACAAGAAGTGACTCTCGAAATAGAGACGAAGTGTATGTGGGAAGTCTGGCTTCAAGACCTAAGAACGTAAGGATGCGAGGATGAAGCTGCATCCCCCAGAAACAGGCGACTGAAAAGCAGAGCTGCTCAGGAAGACAGGAATAACGCTGCAAAAGAGGACCATCCAGAATCTTCTGTGATATGAGACCAATCCACACATTAAGTTTGGAACACAAGAAAAGCAGCATCCAACTGGCGCTATGCCGATGAGTACAGGCGTTGAAGACTCTAGGGATGGTTCCTGAGATGCACGCGATGCCCCTTGAGAGTAAAGAGGGCATCGAGATCTGAGGAAGCTCTAAAACACCGAAGACAGAGCATACAAACTATACAGTAACAAACGCAGGCTGGAACCGCCCTGGCCAGGCACAACCTAGCTTCTTGCTGAAAAGTAACCCGCTCCCTTAACTTGCCCAAAGGGGACCACAGCTGTCAATGCTCTCCCGTACGCTAACTTCAAAATCCCTCCCTGCAACTCCCAACGTTGTCCCCTCCTCCCAGCCCCTCCCCAGCCCTGGTCCCTCAACTTAGATCAAAGAGGACTGGGGGTCTTAAATTCCCCATTAAAAAAAAAAACCAAAAAACAAAAAACACAAACCCAAAAACCAACAACCAACCACATCAGCTATCTGGGACCCTCCTGCAGTCACCGGGTTGATCTTCATCATCTACAACTAAAAAAAAAACAAAACCCTGAAACAAGAACTGCAAGAAGTATCAGAGAATTCAATGCCAACGTCTTCCACAACTTCCACTCCACTAGCTCAAAAGTACAATAGGATTCTGCTCACCTGCTCATTCTGGAGTCAGAAGCTGTGGCCATCGCTGCTTGAGATACCAAGAAACAAAACTGCTGTCGCACGTGTGAGAAGTCTGGCCCCACACTCCTCCTCGCACCTGCCCCAGCTCACCTCTAATGCTCATCAACTTCCAAAGGCAGCTCACAGAGAACCTGCAAAACCACAAGGTAAATACTTTGCCAAGCTGCCATATCATACTTCACCATTAGACACCAACATGGCCCACAACAGCCTCACCTTCTCGGCCCGCTCGCGGGCATGAGGCTTCGCTTCCCTGAGCCTGCGTGAGGCATCTGAAAAATACAAAGCAAAAGGCACATGCTGAGGTACTGCCAGAAATCTCAGCCAGTCACTAGCTCTTCCCGTCTCCCACTCCCTTGCCTTGGCCACTCGCCCACCTGCCCTCTGTAATTTTGAGCTACAACTTTAAGGCTCGCGCACCAACCGTACAAGAGACCAAAGGACACTTAGAACTTCACCCAAGAGACCAAAGGACACTTAGAACTTCACCCGCAATACAATGTAGGCTCTTATAGTTGTTCCACCTACCGCTGACTCTACACCCCCGGGGCAGGGCAGCTCCACGCCAAACACACCCCTGTGCAGCCCAACACCACACAACACAGTAGACAATGCGACTTCAAGATCAGACAACATTCCGCACAAGAAGAATGACTTCCAGACCGGAGGAGCCCTCAGGCAAGAAGACCCTAGGGGCAGCAACGCTGATGCAAGGAGGCTCTACGGTGATGCCGTAAGAGAACCAAATGGAATGTACCACTACAAGAAGATCCTGTAAAAACAGAGAGGATCTGAGTGCAAGAAGCCTGGCTTCAAGACCTGGGAACGTATGGATGCAGGGAAGAAATCCCAGTCCCTGAAAACGGATGCCTAGAGAAGAGAGCCGCTCACGTAGCTGGAGACACAACACAAAGAGAGGACCTTGCAGAAACGTCTGAGATGGAAGCCCGATCCGTGCTTTAAGATGGTTATGCAAGAAAAGAAGCGCCCATCGGGCACGATGCTGATGAGTACACACCTTCGAGACCCTAACGGTGATGTGCGCCATGCCCCTTGAGCGCACAGAGCAACGAGGACATCAAGACCTGAGGAAAGTCTAAGATACAGGAGACAGACCACACAAAACACACAACAGACACCGGCAGGAACTGCCCTGCCCGGCACACGCCAGCTTTGTGCTGAAATGAAATCCGTTCCCTTTACCTAGCCAAAGGGGACTGCTCCAGGACAGCCCCCTGCCCCGCTCCGACTTTAAAACCCCTCCCTGCAGCTCCCAACCTTGTCCCTTCCCTCCCTCAAACAAACAATCACCAGCGCCAAACCCTCAACTTAGCTTTCAGAAGGCCAGGGGCCTGAAGCCGTCCTCCACAAGAAAAACCACAGCCAGCCAACGGGATCAATCCTGCAGTCCCTAGGCTCCTACACATCATCTGGAAAAAAAACAAGGAAAGAAGGAACAATGCATTCCACACAAAACAGTGAGCACCACAAAGGTCAACATGGACCTTGCACACAACATCCCCCTTCCTCACATACGCCATGACATTCTGCTCACCTGCTCCGCACGGAGTCCAGAGTTGGGCTCATCAGCAGTCACTGCTCGTGGTGCCTAAGAAACCAAGGGACACAAAAATACCATTGAACGTGCAAGAAATCTCCAGCCCCAGGCGCCTCCTCTCTACTACCCGGCTCATCTCAGATGCTCATCCGCTTCCAAAGGCAGCCCGCGCAGCGCCTGCAAAACCAGAGAGAAAAACTTCACTGAGCTGCCACCTAATACTTTGCTATTAGACGCCAACCCCGCCCACAACAGCCTCACCAGCTCGAACCGCTCGTCAGCGTGCGGCGTCACCCCTCCGAGCCCGTCTGCGGCACCTGCAAAAACACAAGCAAAATGACACGTGCTGAGATACTGCCCGAAACCGCAGCCTGTGCGTACCGGTTCCCATCTCCTGCCCCTTTACCTTGACAGCTAAAGGGCCCATCCTCCGTGCAAGTCTGGGTTGCCAGCCTCAGGCTTGCACACCACCCGTCAAACCCAAATAACAGGGGTCGCTTGGAACTCCACCAGCAAAAGACCTCCTGGAAACAAAAGGATACTTCAGCCCAGCAATCGCTGCTCACCTTGCTCGAGTCAGCCCTGGTGCCCGTATCCCACGTCGCACCTTGATTCAAAGCTTCAAATTAAAAAAAAATACCATGAAGTAGTCAGAGCCATCAGACACATCTTCCTTCCAATACCACACACGGACGCACCTTCTGGCGGCACTCTGCTCAGGTCTCCTACATTGCCCTGCGCAGCTTGTTCCTCTGCATCTGAAGCAACAATACTGAAGAAGTCACCTGGACTCAGAGCAATACCTTCATAATTCCAAAGCTCTTGTTCCCATTTACAAATATCATATAGAGTCCAACTACAGGCTGCCATTAAAAAAAAAAAAAAAAAAATCAAAACAATAAAACCCAGAAATCCAGGCCCCAGACAAAGCAACCTTAACTTTGAGATGTAATCTGCTTCGCTACCACTGAACAGCCCCTCCCACAGAGCTCTGCTCTTCCCCATAAAACAATAATGAAAAAATTGTCCACAGAACCCACTGATGTCTGCTCGATCTGAGATGACAGTACCACCTTTGCCTCAACAGTCTGGGCAGATCCACATATTAACCACAGACTCTTACCGCTGTTCCTCCTACTCCTGACTCTGCACCCCTGGTCAGGGCGGCTCCAAGCCAAACACACACAAGGACAGACCAACACTACACACAACACGAAGAACAACACACCTCAAAGGTGAGAGAAAACTCTCAGCCAGAATAATGACACTTGGCTGGAAGATGTCATCAGGCAAGACGACCCATAGGACCATGATGATGACATGAGCATATTCGAGGGAAATCCCAGAAACTAACTGTAGAACATCATGGCCCAGGAAAAGAAGTGACTCCAAGAACTGAGATGATGTATGTACAGGAAGCCGGGCTTCAAGACCTAAGAATGTAAGGTTGCGGGGAAGAAGTTCCACTCCCTAGAAACAGATGCCTACAAAGCAGAGCTGCTCAGGCGATCGGGAACAATGCGGCAAATGAGGACCATCCAGAAGCTTCTGTGACTCAAGACCAATCCACGCTTTAGGCTTGTAACACAAGAAAAGCAGCACCCAAGCATGCCAAGGTTCATGCCGTACTCCTTAAGAATAAAGAGGACAGCAAGACCCAAAAAAAGTCTAAGACACAGAAGATGGACCACACAAACAACAACAGACATGGGCTGGAACTGCCCTGCCTGCGACACACTGGTGTTGTGCTTAAGAGTAAACCTGCTTCCTTTACCTGCCCATGGGGACTGCTCCTGAACAGCCCTCTGCCCTTCCCTAACTTTAATACCCTTTTCTGCAACTATCTACGTTGGCCCCTCAACTTAGCTTTCAGAGAGCCAGGGGTCTGAATTCATCCTTGACAAAAACCCCACACCAAACAGCTAACTCAATTCCTGCAGTCACCGGCTTCCTCTTCATCTGCAAAAAAAGGAAGAAACCATAGCCCCAGCAGTGCGCATCATGACTGTAAATGCCAACCTCTTCCACAGCACCCTCAATCGCAGAAGCTCTGGGGCATTCCACTCACCGGCTCCATGCCAACCCCAGAATCAGAGGCTGCAGCAACAATTATTTATGGTACCTAAAAGACCAAGAAAAACAAAATTACCATTGTGCTTGTGAACAATCACCAGTCCCATGCTCATCCTCGATACTACCTGGCTCACCTCAAAGGCAAAAGACTCTAACACACCAGACCTCATCGACACCTTAATCCAACTGCTAAACCAATATGAGAAAGACCGATGAACCTGCCACTCTTTCCCAGCCATCCTCCAATCCCAAAGCTTTAGAAAAACCTTCTTGACTCCTGAATCAACAAGGAAGGAACCCCACTTCTTCCTGACACTTCCCATCCTGTGTTTGAACCCTGAAGCTCCTGCATCAGCTGCTCCTTGGGAGCTGCTCTTCCGAGCCGTGTCCTGCACTCTGTGGGCACCATCCATCTTCTGCCTTACCACGGACTCTGGGCTCTGGTGCAGTCCCACAAAACAAGTGATGCCTGGACACAATCTACGAGGGGCTGCCGCAACCTGCTAAAGCTCTAGGGACACCATAGTTCTCTGCAGGCAATCGGGAAAGGCTACTCATCCTATACCCTAAAAGACACTATACCTTACATCCCTGCTGCTTTCTTCAGAAATGCTAAAACTCCATATACCGGTGCATACAAGATGCTCACCCCAACCCCTGCTAGATAATCACACCATCAGTCTTTTTAAGAGAAATGGTATCAGCAACTTACAAAGGATACAACAAAATTGGAGAAAGAAACCACAATTCCATCTTAAAAAAAACCAAAAACTCCAGGAAAATACAGTGCACCTGGAATAAATAAAAGCCAGCTTGCGGCCCCTGAACACACATTAGAAAAACTACTGACCTAAAACAAAAAAAAGCAGCATAAAACTCTACTTTATTTTATATTTACTGCTAAACCTTAACCAGTCCTGAAGGTCTTACCTCACACTTCTAACCTCTGCTCCTCTAGATGCCCAAACACACCTGCTCCCACAGCTGAGCCAGCCCCGAGGCTACAATTGACTCAAGACACAGCAAAGCTCTGACCCCAAAGACAACCCAGGGCAGACTGAGCTCCCTGACCAGGGGCTGTGGCTTATTAATGCCGGGGCCCGCCAACCAACCCCTGACCCCGCCCACCAGACCCGGGCCGCGCCCACCACATCCGGGCCCCGCCCATAGCCCTTTTCCACAATCCCCTGAAGAAGGGACAGGGCCAACCCCCCCACACTCCCCGAAGCAATAACCGTGCATAAATTCTCTTGTTACATTGAAATAGAATATCTGTTAAGAGTCAGACCTATTTAGGCAGCAGGCACTTCATCTCGCTGCACCTCCTGCTTGCCCCAGCTCTGGCTAATGCAAGCCCCTGCTCTGCACCAGTCCATTTCAGCTCCTACTCTCGGCAAGCTCCGGCTGTTTACACTGCTCTGGCCTTTCGACCAGGGCATCACTCAGTCACCCTCATATCTCAGCAATTAAACATCAATTACAATAGAATACAATGAAATAAACAATACAATTAAATATCACCGTCATAGGTGGCAGAAATATTAACCGGTTTGTACGACTCATTAACTATTAACTATTCTAAGAGCTAGACCCAAAGAGGGCATGTGGGGTCTGAAAAGCGCCTTTTCCCCCCACAGACTACCTCACAGGTTGAGTTCAGGCAGGTGTGTGCCGGCCTCCCTAACTTCGGGGTCTGATGTGACCAGACCCTCCGCCTCCAGGGAGCCTCCCTGCAGCCCGCCCAGCCCCCGCTTTCCCCCGCAGCCCCCAACGCCCTCCTGCCCACCCCCCGTGCAGAACCAGCCAAAACGGCTTCTGCTCTCCGCCCCCAAACCGCATCACTTACTGCCCACTTCCGAACCCCAAAACCCAGCCGATGAGCCTCTGCTCAAGTCCCCAAAATGCCGGACTCCACCCCCGCCCCTCAGCCCAAAGCCACACGACTCCCTCTCCGGCTGAAGCCCCAACACCAACCACGCGAGCCCGTTTGCCAGCCGCGGGAGTCGCGAGCACCTCCCCAGACGCCTCAGCCCGCCCCCCCGCAACGCCGTCTCCCCTCGGAGCCGCCTCGGGACCCCGGCCGCCTTCCCCGCGCCCCCCCGCTATCCTCGACGCTGTCCAGCGGCACCGCGACGCTGACCGGCTGCCCGGTGCTTTCCGCCCGCGCCGGTCCGGTCCGGTCCGGTGCGGTGCGGTCCGCGCCGCGCCGCAGCCGCTTCTGTGCGCGCCGCCATTTTCCTCCGGCCCCCTCCGCTTCCGGAGCAGCTCGGCCCGCCCATGCGGCGCGCCCATTGGCCGCGGGGCCGGAAGCGGCGTCCGTCCTCGAGGAGCCCCCGTCCCATTGGTCGGTCGCGCCGTCAATCTCCAGCGCCTCCCAGTCCGGCCAATCGGAGCGCGGCAGGCGATCCGACCAATCGGAGCGCGGCGGTCGCGCTGTGATTGGCTCGTCCTCCTGTCAATCCGCCCGGGGGCGGTTGCCGTGGTGAGGAAGCCCCGCCCGGTCGCGCATGCGCAGTAGTAAGGGCGGCGCTGTGCTCGCCGCCCTCCGTGCCAGCGGAAACCGGCGCTGTGGCTCGGGGAGCGGGGCGAGGCGGGACCGGGGAAGGTTCCCTTTTCCCCAAATTGGGGAAAATGTTATTCATATTCGGGGTTCAATTTGGGGCTTCAATTTACGGTTCTGCAGCGTCAGCCCCCGCATGGGCGCCGTCCCCGGCGGCGGGGAAGGGCAAGAAAAACCCTAACAAAACCCTGAAGACTTCTCCGTTGCGGAAAAGCACTGAAAAATCCCCAAATTGAATAATTTTCCCCAATTTGGGGAAAATGGAACCTCCCTCGGCTCCGCCTTCCCCCCCCCCCCCCGGCGCCCCCCGAGCTGCAGCGCCGGTTTCTGCTGGCACGGGCGGCAGCGGCGGCGAGCGCAGCGCCCCCCTTTCTACTGGGCATGCGCGCCCCCCCCCCCCGCCCCGTACCCGCGTACGTGCAGTACCGCGTTTTGTCCACAAGGCGGCAGCAGCGAGCACAGCACCGCCCTTACTACTGCGCATGCGCGACCGGGCGGGGCTTCCTCACCACGGCAACCGCCCCCGGGCGGATTGACAGGAGGACGAGCCAATCACAGCGCGACCGCCGCGCTCCGATTGGTCGGATCGCCTGCCGCGCTCCGATTGGCCGGACTGGGAGGCGCTGGAGATTGACGGCGCGACCGACCAATGGGACGGGGGCTCCTCGAGGACGGACGCCGCTTACGGCCCCGCGACCAATGGGCGCGCGGTATGGGCGGACCGAGCCGCTCCGGAACCGGAGGGGGCCGGGGGAAAACGGCGGCCAGCCCAGAAATCGCTGCGGACCGGACCGCAGCGGGCGGAAAGCACCGGGCAGCCGGGCAGCGCCCGCGCCCCCTTCCTTGTCCCCGTCTGAGACCTCACCGGGGCCATGAGCGGTGACCGCTCTCAGCCCGCTTCCCTCCACCCGGGCACCGTGACCACTTACCGGCGGGCAAGGCTTCCCGCTCTCTGCCCTGTCCCCGCTCGCAGCCCGGGCAGCTGCAGCCGTCGCCTCGGCGCCAAAAACCTCCGGTGTTCGCCCCGCAACCAGCCCCAGGGACGCCGCGGCGCTCTGCGCGTGGCCCCGGGGGCCGTGGGGGCGACAGCAGCCAGTCCGCCGGCGTCCAGGAAGGCAGGCGGGGGTGCCGCCTTATCCACCACAGAGACATCGGGGAGCTTTGCGTCCCTGCAGGAAAACGGGGCTGGGTTTTTTTCCTCCTGTCCCGCTGCACCGATCCAGCTCCCCAGGGCGGGAGGGGAAACGGGGGAAGGGGCTGCTTTTCATAGAATCGTCTAGGTTGGAAGAGACCCTTGGCATCATCGAGTCCAACCATCTACCCTACTCTACAAAGTTCTCCCCTACACCATATCCCCCAACACCACATCTCAACGGTTCTTAAACACATCCAGGGATGGTGACTCGACCACCTCCCTGGGTAGCCTGTTCCAATGCCCGACCACTCCCTCTGTGAAACATTCTTTCCTAATGTCCAGTCTAAACCTACCCTGTTGGAGCTTGAAGCCGTTCCCTCTCGTTCTGTCATTAACTACCTGTGCCAAGAGACCAGCACCAACCTCTCTACAGTGTCCTCTCAAGTAGCTGTAGAGAGCGATGAGGTCTCCCCTCAGCCCCCTCTTCCTCATACTAAACAGTCCCAGCTCCTTCAACCGCTCTTCATAGGATTTGTTTTCCAGGCCCTTCACCAGCTTCGTTGCCCTCCTCTGCACTCGCTCCAGCACCTCGACATCTCTCTTGGATTGAGGTGCCCAAAACCGGACGCAATACTCCAGGTGTGGCCTCACCAGTGCCGAGTACAGGGGGCACAATCGCCTCCCTACTTCTGCTGCTCACGCTGTTTCTAATACAAGCCAGGATGCCGTTGGCTTTCGTGGCCACCTGGGCACACTGCCGGCTCACGTTCAGCCTCTTGTCCATTAGAACCCCCAGGTCTCTTTCTTCCAGGTGGTTTTCCAGCCACGTTTCCCCAAGCCTGTAGCGCTGCTCGGGGTTATTGTGGCCCACGCGCAGAACCTGGCACTTGCCCTTCTTGAAACTCATACCACTGATGTTGGCCCAACCATCCAATCTACCTAAGTCTCTCTGTAGAGCTTCCCTATCCTCCTGGGAATCAACACTCCTGCTTAAAGCGCTTTTGAAAGCGCTTGGACGCCGGCAAGAGAGAGCAGAGGGGAGGGCCAGTTTGGAAATCCCTTCTAGCGATAGGCTCTCTTTGCAGTCTGGAACCATCTACAGCACAGGCGTTTACGCCTCCGCACTGACCAACCCGTGGGTAAGACTTAGGGAAAACGGATGCTCTTGATACACTTCGATAGAACGTCTGCTAAGAGTCACATCTATTTAGACTTACAGATTAACACGCACGATAGATAGACAACATCCAATTAGACTAGCGACCTGTCCAGACATCCGCTTTGACGCTTCAATCTCTCTTTATAAATAATCTTTTAAAAAAATCTTTCCGTCGTCTAAACTCCCATTAAATAATACAGAATCCTTAGAGATACGGGTTGGTATTTTGAACTCCTTTTATATACGTAAGGGAATATTATTTTTCAACACACAGAAAAATGAGAGATTTTTCTCTACTCCAGTGCCTCACCCCCGCATATACAGCTTTTAAACACCACCGCCCAAAACCCCAACCACCTGCCCCGCACCAAGTTTTCAGGCGTTTGGGGGCCGTGACCCACCCTCTTGTGGGGGGAACCCCACTTAACCCCCACTCACCTGCTCCTCCGCCGCACCGTCGCTCCCCCGCTGACATCCGGCTGCCCCAAATGACATCATCACACCACCACCCCCCCACACACACACACACCGGTTTTTTTAATTCGCCCCAAAAAATGCACCGAACGACCAGACCCAGGGCTGGCCCCTTCCCCTCAGGCGGCTCCACCACCGGCTGCAAACCCGGGCCGGGGCATCTGTCGAGCAGCACGAGACGCGGACAACGAGGCACCTGCAAAACAAAGAGCAAACCCCAACCGGAGATCAGCATCATCAAACGAAAGAGCACCGAAGAGAGTAGAGGAATTCCCTCCGGCCACGGACAGGACAGGAGCTGAGCTACAGGAGGATTGCGGGGAAACAGCTCCGCTCCAAAGGCGGCACGGCCTGCCAAAGCCGGAGCCATCCCGACGCTTCAGGTCCCTATTCAGACTGACCCGTGCCACTTGCAACACCTTCTCAGCCTAACAGCGTAACAAACCCTCCGCCCGCTGGGGGGAAGCGCCTCCTCCCTTCCCTTTCCCTGCCGCTGGAAAGCTCTGCGCGCGTTTAGATACGGCCAAGAAAAATACTCACGCTAGAAAAGCCTCGGACTTTTTCTTCGGCGCTAATTCAACTGGCACAGCTCCGAACCCCCACCGTTGCGCTCTCCGTCTCCAGAACGCGCAGTTGTCATTTGACCGGGGGCTGCTTTCTCTCCTACCCAAGGAGGAGGGACATCTGGCCGGCGGCACTGCCCGAGAGAGATGCTACCGCACTGCCGGGGAAACGCGCCGCTGAAAGCCAGGCAGAAATCAGGTTCTTCAGAGCGCTCCGCCTAAATAAAAGGGGGGGGAAAAAACAAAAAACAAAAACAAAAACAACAACAACAAAACCCGAAAAAAAAACCCAACCAAAAACCCAACCCGTTACCTTCAGTCGCCTCTCTTTTCAAAGATTTGGAACAAATACCTCGCCGCTTAGGGACGCCTAAGACGCTGTAGGCTACAGCCGGTGGACGGTTGCCGTTTAAAGCCTGCAAGTCAGTTTGCACGTTATACGACTTTAACCCTTTTTTTAAAGTCTCCTTTACGATAGAAAAAACCAGGAAGGTAAGAGATTCCCCAAACGGCTGTACTTTTGGCGGGGGGAAATCCAATCCCCGGTGCCGCGATCCACCAGGCTACCGAAAACGACCGGCGGACCGGCCAAGGCTTTTGGCTGTGCCGAACACGCAGAGGAACAGGGTTTGGCCGTGTCCCCGCTGTTACGGGGGACCCAGAGCCCAAAGGCCGGCCATGCCATCGGCCGTCGGAAGAGGTGCCGCGCTCGGGCCTTTGGAAGGACATCGTCTTTCTTTTTGTCCCTATTTAATAGAGCGCGCGACGTCTCCTCGCTGATGACTTCTGCTGCCCAGCGCATCGTCTCCGAGGATCCCCTCTCGTGGGAACTTCAGGAGAGGCAACCGCTTGGCACGAGAAACCGGTGCCCTTTCAGAAAGGGAAACCTCCTTCCGACTGACGTCCAAATGACACGCCGTAGGCTACGGACAACGGACGTTCCTGGAAGGCTCGACTCACCTAAGCCACCTCAGGACTCGCCGCCACCAGTGACGAGGCTGATGATGCTCCTTGGTTCGTGGCAAAGCCTGGAAAACAGGCAGAAGCGGCGCCGGTTCGTCCCGTTTTGTCCACGTCTCTTCGTTAACCGCCCCGGCTTTCAGCGCAGATGCCGTGAAAGAGGAGTGACAAAGAAAAGGCGAGGTCAGGCAGCAAAAGAGCTCTGCAGGCTGCCACCTGCAGTCAACCGCGCACCCTGTTTTGGAAGCCACACGCCCGCCCGCCCGCCCGCCACCCCCCGCCCAAAACAAACAAACAAACAAACAAACAAAGAGACAAGAACCCCGGCACCTGGCCTCTTTCTTGTCTTCAGGAGCTCATCCTGAAGCTCATCGCTTCTGTCTTGTCAGAGCAGGAAGCGCAGACCATCTGTATCCCGAGGACACCTGACCGGGATTAACACGTGTCCAGAGGTAGTCCCCATCTCTACGAGCGTGTCGCTTTGGTGCTTTTAATAATCCTAACTCGACGGTAGTCACTGGGACGGTCCTTTACGGTGGCTTCTTCAGACTTCTGGATCGCCAGTCCCAGTATTTCCATTTCATCCTACCAAAAAAAACCCCAAAGCACGTTACAGCTGCACATAACATTTTCTGCTTGTTCTTGTACGAGTATTTAAGGCGTAGGAGAAAGAGAAGATCTGAAAGGCAGAAGAGGCATTCAAAAACCGTGCAACTATGAAAAAGTAAAGCAGCTCTCTCGGAAAAGCACGAGAAACGGCCATAAAAGGTATACTTATGAAATACGCCAAGTAATATCGGGGCACCAAAATATACTATATAGGAAGGCTAGGTGGCTCATTTGATAGAAATTCGATGTAAATCTAAGACAGTACCGAGAATTCTGTCTGTAAATGGGTAATATTCGGCACCACTCGGCTCTAAAATTGCCGCTGCGCCTGCCTGTGAAAAATCCTACTTTAAAAGCATCTAGTACGAACCTTAAAGTTTTCATCACAGTTACAGCCATCTTTCACCTTAAAGCATGCTTTACATTGCTGCTGCAGCCTATCTGCCAACTTGGAGTGTACACATCTGGGTATACACGCTTGTAATTCAGGACGATTCGCACAAATCGTTTCTGTGCAGAAAAACAGGCCTCGTTTCATTATGCAATCAAATTTGAAATTTTTTTTCTCGGGAGAAGTTTTGCCTTTTTAACTGTGAGAATTTTAACTAGGAATTCACACGCTGCCCATGCCTCAAATTATGAGGAGACGCATCACAAAACGAACTCAAAACGAACATCCCGGATTCAGGAAAACTAATTGTGCCTCCCCCCTCTGTGGAACGTGTCCGTAGGACAGGAGCGGGCACCCGCTTTGCCACAGAAGCAGACGGATGCGGAATTGCTCCACGCGTGTCGGTTAACACACATTCGGCTAATGGCCCACCACTCCTTGTACGCACAGGCTGACGACAGCCAGGTCGCCCGGTACGGGCTGAACACTTTGCAGGATTTGTTACAAACCTTTTTAGTGAAATAGATTTTGAAACCCCAGGAAACACACCCCTACCTCCGAGAATTGTAGGGCAATAAATATTTTGACAACTTACATTTCACGTCTATCCATGTATGTCCCATTACTGTCTGTGGTCATAAACTATCTAATATAGAATACTAAACGTTGCTACCATTTAAGAACCGAACGACAGCAACTGAACTGAACCGAAAGGAAGAGCTTTTCTTTGAAAATCGCAGTGCCACCTGAGAAGAAGCTGAAGACTGAAAATCGGGCGAGAGAATCACGCAAAAATATCAGCCTTGCTCTAAAAGCAAGACAGGAGAAAACCCACCAAAAAATAAAATGCAGTTTAATTGACCCAAAGGTCACCAAACAAAACAGGCAAAAAGCTTCACAATACACAGCGTTTGCACCGCTGTCGCTTTTCTGGCTTTTGCTGGGCCTAAGAGGTTGCTGTGACTTCCTCGAGCTGCCCTTCTGCGGTCACCAGATTGTTTCAGGGGAGACAGACGTCTCCCGGGGAGGCGCACGCAGAGAGCGCCGCTACGTCTCGGCTGTGACCCCTTGGTCACTGCGTTCCTGCGGTGCCCGTACCCGTGCTACCAACAGGATGTCACAAAAGGACGCAAGAGCAGGGGGAATCGCTACAGGAGTCCTGAATGTTTCCACGGGCTTTTGAAAACCCCATTTTCTAAATTAAGTTACGCGAGGGAGTCTTTTTGAAAGTTACGAGGCTTCTGTGTGTCTGCTACTAAAAACATCCAACCGACCGACTCAAAAAACACCCAGAACACACTTTCCCCACGTTCCCCCGACACCGTAGCCTTTCATCTCGGGGGATTTCCTTTCCTGCCTTGCGAACGGATGCAGGTTAGGGACACCATAAGACAGCTTCCCTAGGGTATCCGAACGGCTGTCAGCGTACCATTTAGATCCCTTGAGTACAAGCAATAGCGCGCGTTACCTCTCCGGTTTGATGCTCGCTGACAGGCCGAATCCTTTGTGGAACCTTAAGCTGTTGTTCCGGCTTCCCTATCTCTTGCTGGAAAAGGTCTCTCTCGTGCTCTCGGTCAATTGCTCGCTCCTGAAAGTGACAAAACAGTGAGGATGCACCATTTCACGTAAAAACTGTCTAAATTAAGGATATTACAGCTTCTTGCTTCTTTTAACACGAGGCTGGTAAGGGTACGTCAGTAGCATTATTACACGTCAGTACGAGCCGGCAACGCGCGCTGGCAGCCCAGAAAGCCAACCCCACCCTGGGCTGCATCAAGAGAAGCGTGGCCAGCGGGTCACGGGAGGCGATTCTACCCCCCTCTACTCTGCGCACGCGAGACCCCACCTGGAGTACGGTGTCCAGCTTTGGAGTCCTCGACACGGGAAGGACGTGGACCTGTTGGAAGGGGCCCAGCGGAGGGCCACGAAAACCATCGGAGGGACGGAGCACCTCCCCTGTGAAGAGAGACTGAGAGAGCTGGGGTTGTTCAGCCTGGAGAAGAGAAGGCTCCGGGGAGACCTCAGAGCAGCCTTCCAATATCTGAAGGGAGCCTACGGGAGAGCCGGAGAGGGACTCTCTGTCGGGAAAGGTAGCGACAGGACAAGGGGTAACGATTTTAAATCGGAAGAGGGGAGATTCAGACTAGATATTAGGAGGAAATTCTTTACCGTGAGGGTGGTGAGGCACTGGAACAGGTTGCCCGGGGAAGCTGTGGATGCCCCATCCCTGGAAGTGTTTAAGGCCAGGCTGGACGGGGCTTTGAGCAACCCGCTCTAGTGGAAGCGTCCCTGCCCAAGGCAGGGGGGCTGCAACACGATGATCTTGAAGGTCCCTTCCAATTCTAACCATTCTACGATTCTATGGTTTTTAAGGTGGCAGAACCTCTTGCGACTTCCATTAACAAAAACTACTCTCACCATTCGGGGCAACAAATCTCACATTTTTGAATAAAAACACGAGGACGGCACTGATACAGCCAGTATTATTTCACAAAAAGGACAGTTTTGTCTCTTCTGTTCAAAGCGCAGCATACAAATAGCAATAGGCCAGTATTTTATGGTCTCCTTTCCTCGCGTTCATCCTTCATATATGTAGCATAAATAGGAATTAAGAATAGAAATTAACTTTGTGTTCATACTGAGGAGGAGCCAATGGGAAAAAAGAAATTCTAAATTTTGCATTTCAGTGTTACTTTTGACCAGCTGCAGTTGTTATATCCCACTCTGATATTTGGGGAATACATCTTTATACTGGAAATAAGGCACAGCCGCTGGCATCCGGTGAAACGTCACCTTTAAATGCCACTTTGCTGAACAGACAAACCTGATCAGACGCATTGAAATAAACTAGCTCAAGTAGCTGATACACAGAGGAATGCTCTGTCTAGCAACAGAAGCTTTTGCAAAAATGGAGGAAGCCAGAATAAAGCTGCAACAGTTACAAGTTGCAGATTTGAAAACCTCACCTGCTGTTTGAGCACCCCGCAGCCCGCCCAGCCCCTGCTTTCCCCCGCAGCCCCCAACGCCCTCCTGCCCACCCCCCCTGCAGAACCAGCCAAAACGGCTTCTGCTCTCCGCCCCCAAACCGCATCACTTACTGCCCCCTTCCGAGCCCCAAAACCCAGCCGCTGAGCCTCTGCGCAAGTCCCCAAAACGCCGGACTCCACCCCCGCCCCTCAGCCCAAAGCCACACGACTCCCTCTCCGGCTGAAGCCCCAACACCAGCCACGCGAGCCCGTTTGCCAGCCCCGGGAGCCGCGAGCACCTCCCCAGACGCCTCAGCCCGCCCCCCCGCAACGCCGTCTCCCCTCGGAGCCGCCTCGGGACCCCGGCCGCCTTCCCCGCGCCCCCCCGCTGGCCTCGACGCTGTCCAGCTGCCTCGCGACGCTGCCCAGCGGCACCGCGACGCTGTCCGGCTGCCCGGTGCTTTCCGCCCGCGCCGGTCCGGTGCGGTGCGGTGCGGTCCGGTCCGCGCCGCGCCGCAGCCGCTTCCGCGCGCGCCGCCATTTTCCCCCGGCCCCCTCCGCTTCCGGAGCGGCTCGGCCCGCCCATGCGGCGCGCCCATTGGTCACGGCGCCGGAAGCGGCTTCCGTCCTCGGGGAGCCCGTCCCATTGGTCGGTCGCGCCGTCAATCTTCAGCGCCTCCCACCCCGGCCAATCGGAGCGCGGCAGGCGATCCGACCAATCGGAGCGCGGCGGTCGCGCTGTGATTGGCTCGTCCTCCTGTCAATCCGCCAGGGGGCGGTTGCCATGGTGAGGACGCCCCGCCCGGTGGCGCATGCGCAGTAGTGAGGGCGGCGCCGTCCTTACTACTGCGCATGCGCGACCAGGCGGGGCTTCCTCACCATGGCAACCGCCCCCGGGCGGATTGACAGGAGGACGAGCCAATCACAACGCGACCGCCCCGCTCCGATTGGTCGGATCGCCTGCCGCGCTCCGATTGGCCGGACTGGGAGGCGCTGGAGATTGACGGCGCGATCGACCAATGGGACGGGGGCTCCTAGAGGACGGACGCCGCTTACGGCACCGCGACCAATGGGCGCGCGGTATGGGCGGGCCGAGCCGCTCCGGAACCGGAGGGGGCCGGGGGAAAACGGCGGCCAGCCCAGAAATCGCTGCGGACCGGTCCGCAGCGGCCGGAAAGCACCGGGCAGCCGGACAGCGCCCACGCCCACGCCCCCTTCCTTGTCCCCCTCTGAGACCTCACCGGGGCCATGAGCGGTGACCGCTCTCAGCCCGCTTCCCTCCACCCAGGGACCGTGACCACTTACCGGCGGGCAGGCCTTCCCGCTCTCTGCCCTGTCCCCGCTCGCAGTCCGGGCAGCCGCAGCCGTCGCCTCGGCGCCAAAAACCTCCGGTGTTCGCCCCGCAACCAGCCCCAGGGACGCCGCGGCGCTCTGCGCGTGGCCCCGGGGGCCGTGGGGGCGACAGCAGCCAGTCCGCCGGCGTCCAGGAAGGCAGGCGGGGGTGCCGCCTTATCCACCACAGAGACATCGGGGAGCTTTGCGTCCCTGCAGGAAAACGGGGCTGGGTTTTTTTCCTCCTGTCCCGCTGCACCGATCCAGCTCCCCAGGGCGGGAGGGGAAACGGGGGAAGGGGCTGCTTTTCATAGAATCATAGAATCGTCTAGGTTGCAAGAGACCCTTGGCATCATCGAGTCCAACCATCTACCCTACTCTACAAAGTTCTCCCCTACACCATATCCCCCAACACCACATCTCGACGGTTCTTAAACACATCCAGGGATGGTGACTCGACCACCTCCCTGGGTAGCCTGTTCCAATGCCCGACCACTCCCTCTGTGAAACATTCTTTCCTAATGTCCAGTCTAAACCTACCCTGTTGGAGCTTGAAGCCGTTCCCTCTCGTTCTGTCGTTACCTACCTGTGCCAGGAGACCAGCACCGACCTCTCTACAGTGTCCTTTCAAGTAGTGTTAAGAGAGTGACGAGGTCTCCCCTCAGCCCCCTCTTCCTCATACTAAACAGTCCCAGCTCCTTCAACCGCTCTTCATAGGATTTGTTTTCCAGGCCCTTCACCAGCTTCGTTGCCCTCCTCTGCACTCGCTCCAGCACCTCGACATCTCTCTTGGATTGAGGTGCCCAAAACCGGACGCAATACTCCAGGTGTGGCCTCACCAGTGCCGAGTACAGGGGCACAATCGCCTCCCTACTTCTGCTGCTCACGCTGTTTCTAATACAAGCCAGGATGCCGTTGGCTTTCGTGGCCACCTGGGCACACTGCCGGCTCACGTTCAGCCGCTTGTCCATTAGCACCCCCAGGTCTCTTTCTTCCAGGTGGTTTTCCAGCCACGTTTCCCCAAGCCTGTAGCGCTGCTCGGGGTTATTGTGGCCCACGCGCAGAACCTGGCACTTGCCCTTCTTGAAACTCATACCACTGATGTTGGCCCAACGATCCAATCTACCTAAGTCTCTCTGTAGAGCTTCCCTATCCTCCTGGGAATCAACACTCCTGCTTAAAGCGCTTTTGAAAGCGCTTGGACGCCGGCAAGAGAGAGCAGAGGGGAGGGCCAGTTTGGAAATCCCTTCTAGCGATAGGCTCTCTTTGCAGTCTGGAACCATCTACAGCACAGGCGTTTACGCCTCCGCACTGACCGACCCGTGGGTAAGACTTAGGGAAAACGGATGCTCTTGATACACTTCGACAGAACCTCTGCTAAGAGTCACATCTGTTTAGACTTACAGATTAACACGCACGATAGATAGACAACATCCAATTGGACTAGCGACCTGTCCAGACATCCGCTTTGACGCTTCAATCTCTCTTTATAAATAAATCTTTTAAAAAAATCTTTCCGTCGTCTAAACTCCCATTAAATAATACAGAATCTTTAGAGATACGGGTTGGTATTTGGAACTCCTTTTATATACGTAAGGGAATATTATTTTTCAACACACAGAAAAATGAGAGATTGTTCTCTACTCCAATGCCTCACCCCCGCATATACAGCTTTTAACATTTTTTAAACACCACCGCCCAAAACCCCAACCACCTGCCCCGCACCAAGTTTTCAGGCGTTTGGGGGCCGTGACCCACCCTCTTGTGGGGGGAACCCCACTTAACCCCCACTCACCTGCTCCTCCGCCGCACCGTCGCTCCCCCGCTGACATCCGGCTGCCCCAAATGACATCATCACACCACCACCCCCCCACACACACACACACCGGTTTTTTTAATTCGCCCCAAAAAATGCACCGAACGACCAGACCCAGGGCTGGCCCCTTCCCCTCAGGCGGCTCCACCACCGGCTGCAAACCCGGGCCGGGGCATCTGTCGAGCAGCACGAGACGCGGACAACGAGGCACCTGCAAAACAAACAGCAAACCCCAACCGGAGATCAGCATCATCAAACGAAAGAGCACCGAAGAGAGTAGAGGAATTCCCTCCGGCCGAGGGACAGGACAGGAGCTGAGCTACAGGAGGATTGCGGGGAAACAGCTCCGCTCCAAAGACGGCACGGCCTGCCAAAGCCGGAGCCATCCCGACGCTTCAGGTCCCTATTCAGACTGACCCGTGCCACTTGCAACACCTTCTCAGCCTAACAGCGTAACAAACCCTCCGCCCGCTGGGGGGAAGCGCCTCCTCCCTTCCCTTTCCCTGCCGCTGGAAAGCTCTGCGCGCGTTTAGATACGGCCAAGAAAAATACTCACGCTAGAAAAGCCTCGGACTTTTTCTTCGGCGCTAATTCAACTGGCACAGCTCCGAACCCCCACCGTTGCGCTCTCCGTCTCCAGAACGCGCAGTTGTCATTTGACCGGGGGCTGCTTTCTCTCCTACCCAAGGAGGAGGGACATCTGGCCGGCGGCACTGCCCGAGAGAGATGCTACCGCACTGCCGGGGAAACGCGACGCTGAAAGCCAGGCAGAAATCAGGTTCTTCAGAGCGCTCCGCCTAAAGAAAAGGGGGGGGAAAAACAAAAAACAAAAAAACTAGAAAAAAAACCCAACCAAAAACCCAACCCGTTACCTTCAGTCGCCTCTCTTTTCAAAGATTTGGAACAAATACCTCGCCGCTTAGGGACGCCTAAGACGCTGTAGGCTACAGCCGGTGGACGGTTGCCGTTTAAAGCCTGCAAGTCAGTTTGCACGTTATACGACTTTAACCCTTTTTTTAAAGTCTCCTTTACGATAGAAAAAACCAGGAAGGTAAGAGATTCCCCAAACGGCTGTACTTTTGGCGGGGGGAAATCCAATCCCCGGTGCCGCGATCCACCAGGCTACCGAAAACGACCGGCGGACCGGCCAAGGCTTTTGGCTGTGCCGAACACGCAGAGGAACAGGGTTTGGCCGTGTCCCCGCTGTTACGGGGGACCCAGAGCCCAAAGGCCGGCCATGCCATCGGCCGTCGGAAGAGGTGCCGCGCTCGGGCCTTTGGAAGGACATCGTCTTTCTTTTTGTCCCTATTTAATAGAGCGCGCGACGTCTCCTCGCTGATGACTTCTGCTGCCCAGCGCATCGTCTCCGAGGATCCCCTCTCGTGGGAACTTCAGGAGAGGCAACCGCTTGGCACGAGAAACCGGTGCCCTTTCAGAAAGGGAAACCTCCTTCCGACTGACGTCCAAATGACACGCCGTAGGCTACGGACAACGGACGTTCCTGGAAGGCTCGACTCACCTAAGCCACCTCAGGACTCGCCGCCACCAGTGACGAGGCTGATGATGCTCCTTGGTTCGTGGCAAAGCCTGGAAAACAGGCAGAAGCGGCGCCGGTTCGTCCCGTTTTGTCCACGTCTCTTCGTTGACCGCCCCGGCTTTCAGCGCAGATGCCATGAAAGAGGAGTGACAAAGAAAAGGCGAGGTCAGGCAGCAAAAGAGCTCTGCAGGCTGCCACCTGCAGTCAACCGCGCACCCTGTTTTGGAAGCCACACGCCCGCCCGCCCGCCCGCCACCCCCCGCCCAAAACAAACAAACAAACAAACAAACAAAGAGACAAGAACCCCGGCACCTGGCCTCTTTCTTGTCTTCAGGAGCTCATCCTGAAGCTCATCGCTTCTGTCTTGTCAGAGCAGGAAGCGCAGACCATCTGTATCCCGAGGACACCTGACCGGGATTAACACGTGTCCAGAGGTAGTCCCCATCTCTACGAGCGTGTCGCTTTGGTGCTTTTAATAATCCTAACTCGACGGTAGTCACTGGGACGGTCCTTTACGGTGGCTTCTTCAGACTTCTGGATCGCCAGTCCCAGTATTTCCATTTCATCCTACCAAAAAAAACCCCAAAGCACGTTACAGCTGCACATAACATTTTCTGCACGTTCTTGTACGAGTATTTAAGGCGTAGGAGAAAGAGAAGATCTGAAAGGCAGAAGAGGCATTCAAAAACCGTGCAACTATGAAAAAGTAAAGCAGCTCTCTCGGAAAAGCACGAGAAACGGCCATAAAAGGTATACTTATGAAATACGCCAAGTAATATCGGGGCACCAAAATATACTATATAGGAAGGCTAGGTGGCTCATTTGATAGAAATTCGATGTAAATCTAAGACAGTACCGAGAATTCTGTCTGTAAATGGGTAATATTCGGCACCACTCGGCTCTAAAATTGCCGCTGCGCCTGCCTGTGAAAAATCCTACTTTAAAAGCATCTAGTACGAACCTTAAAGTTTTCATCACAGTTACAGCCATCTTTCACCTTAAAGCATGCTTTACATTGCTGCTGCAGCCTATCTGCCAACTTGGAGTGTACACATCTGGGTATACACGCTTGTAATTCAGGACGATTCGCACAAATCGTTTCTGTGCAGAAAAACAGGCCTCGTTTCATTATGCAATCAAATTTGAAATTTTTTTTCTCGGGAGAAGTTTTGCCTTTTTAACTGTGAGAATTTTAACTAGGAATTCACACGCTGCCCATGCCTCAAATTATGAGGAGACGCATCACAAAACGAACTCAAAACGAACATCCCGGATTCAGGAAAACTAATTGTGCCTCCCCCCTCTGTGGAACGTGTCCGTAGGACAGGAGCGGGCACCCGCTTTGCCACAGAAGCAGACGGATGCGGAATTGCTCCACGCGTGTCGGTTAACACACATTCGGCTAATGGCCCACCACTCCTTGTACGCACAGGCTGACGACAGCCAGGTCGCCCGGTACGGGCTGAACACTTTGCAGGATTTGTTACAAACCTTTTTAGTGAAATAGATTTTGAAACCCCAGGAAACACACCCCTACCTCCGAGAATTGTAGGGCAATAAATATTTTGACAACTTACATTTCACGTCTATCCATGTATGTCCCATTACTGTCTGTGGTCATAAACTATCTAATATAGAATACTAAACGTTGCTACCATTTAAGAACCGAACGACAGCAACTGAACTGAACCGAAAGGAAGAGCTTTTCTTTGAAAATCGCAGTGCCACCTGAGAAGAAGCTGAAGACTGAAAATCGGGCGAGAGAATCACGCAAAAATATCAGCCTTGCTCTAAAAGCAAGACAGGAGAAAACCCACCAAAAAATAAAATGCAGTTTAATTGACCCAAAGGTCACCAAACAAAACAGGCAAAAAGCTTCACAATACACAGCGTTTGCACCGCTGTCGCTTTTCTGGCTTTTGCTGGGCCTAAGAGGTTGCTGTGACTTCCTCGAGCTGCCCTTCTGCGGTCACCAGATTGTTTCAGGGGAGACAGACGTCTCCCGGGGAGGCGCACGCAGAGAGCGCCGCTACGTCTCGGCTGTGACCCCTTGGTCACTGCGTTCCTGCGGTGCCCGTACCCGTGCTACCAACAGGATGTCACAAAAGGACGCAAGAGCAGGGGGAATCGCTACAGGAGTCCTGAATGTTTCCACGGGCTTTTGAAAACCCCATTTTCTAAATTAAGTTACGCGAGGGAGTCTTTTTGAAAGTTACGAGGCTTCTGTGTGTCTGCTACTAAAAACATCCAACCGACCGACTCAAAAAACACCCAGAACACACTTTCCCCACGTTCCCCCGACACCGTAGCCTTTCATCTCGGGGGATTTCCTTTCCTGCCTTGCGAACGGATGCAGGTTAGGGACACCATAAGACAGCTTCCCTAGGGTATCCGAACGGCTGTCAGCGTACCATTTAGATCCCTTGAGTACAAGCAATAGCGCGCGTTACCTCTCCGGTTTGATGCTCGCTGACAGGCCGAATCCTTTGTGGAACCTTAAGCTGTTGTTCCGGCTTCCCTATCTCTTGCTGGAAAAGGTCTCTCTCGTGCTCTCGGTCAATTGCTCGCTCCTGAAAGTGACAAAACAGTGAGGATGCACCATTTCACGTAAAAACTGTCTAAATTAAGGATATTACAGCTTCTTGCTTCTTTTAACACGAGGCTGGTAAGGGTACGTCAGTAGCATTATTACACGTCAGTACGAGCCGGCAACGCGCGCTGGCAGCCCAGAAAGCCAACCCCACCCTGGGCTGCATCAAGAGAAGCGTGGCCAGCGGGTCACGGGAGGCGATTCTACCCCCCTCTACTCTGCGCACGCGAGACCCCACCTGGAGTACGGTGTCCAGCTTTGGAGTCCTCGACACGGGAAGGACGTGGACCTGTTGGAAGGGGCCCAGCGGAGGGCCACGAAAACCATCGGAGGGACGGAGCACCTCCCCTGTGAAGAGAGACTGAGAGAGCTGGGGTTGTTCAGCCTGGAGAAGAGAAGGCTCCGGGGAGACCTCAGAGCAGCCTTCCAATATCTGAAGGGAGCCTACGGGAGAGCCGGAGAGGGACTCTCTGTCGGGAAAGGTAGCGACAGGACAAGGGGTAACGATTTTAAATCGGAAGAGGGGAGATTCAGACTAGATATTAGGAGGAAATTCTTTACCGTGAGGGTGGTGAGGCACTGGAACAGGTTGCCCGGGGAAGCTGTGGATGCCCCATCCCTGGAAGTGTTTAAGGCCAGGCTGGACGGGGCTTTGAGCAACCCGCTCTAGTGGAGGCGTCCCTGCCCAAGGCAGGGGGGCTGCAACACGATGATCTTGAAGGTCCCTTCCAATTCTAACCATTCTACGATTCTATGGTTTTTAAGGTGGCAGAACCTCTTGCGACTTCCATTAACAAAAACTACTCTCACCATTCGGGGCAACAAATCTCACATTTTTGAATAAAAACACGAGGACGGCACTGATACAGCCAGTATTATTTCACAAAAAGGACAGTTTTGTCTCTTCTGTTCAAAGCACAGCATACAAATAGCAATAGGCCAGTATTTTATGGTCTCCTTTCCTCGCGTTCATCCTTCATATATGTAGCATAAATAGGAATTAAGAATAGAAATTAACTTTGTGTTCATACTGAGGAGGAGCCAATGGGAAAAAAGAAATTCTAAATTTTGCATTTCAGTGTTACTTTTGACCAGCTGCAGTTGTTATATCCCACTCTGATATTTGGGGAATACATCTTTATACTGGAAATAAGGCACAGCCGCTGGCATCCGGTGAAACGTCACCTTTAAATGCCACTTTGCTGAACAGACAAACCTGATCAGACGCATTGAAATAAACTAGCTCAAGTAGCTGATACACAGAGGAATGCTCTGTCTAGCAACAGAAGCTTTTGCAAAAATGGAGGAAGCCAGAATAAAGCTGCAACAGTTACAAGTTGCAGATTTGAAAACCTCACCTGCTGTTTGAGCACCCCGCAGCCCGCCCAGCCCCTGCTTTCCCCCGCAGCCCCCAACACCCTCCTGCCCACCCCCCCTGCAGAACCAGCCAAAACGGCTTCTGCTCTCCGCCCCCAAACCGCATCACTTACTGCCCCCTTCCGAGCCCCAAAACCCAGCCGCTGAGCCTCTGCGCAAGTCCCCAAAACGCCGGACTCCACCCCCGCCCCTCAGCCCAAAGCCACACGACTCCCTCTCCGGCTGAAGCCCCAACACCAGCCACGCGAGCCCGTTTGCCAGCCCCGGGAGCCGCGAGCACTTCCCCAGACGCCTCAGCCCGCCCCCCCGCAACGCCGTCTCCCCTCGGAGCCGCCTCGGGACCCCGGCCGCCTTCCCCGCGCCCCCCCGCTGGCCTCGACGCTGTCCAGCTGCCTCGCGACGCTGTCCAGCGGCACCGCGACGCTGCCCAGCGGCACCGCGACGCTGCCCAGCGGCACCGCGACGCTGTCCGGCTGCCCGGTGCTTTCCGCCCGCGCCGGTCCGGTGCGGTGCGGTCCGGTCCGCGCCGCGCCGCAGCCGCTTCCGCGCGCGCCGCCATTTTCCCCCGGCCCCCTCCGCTTCCGGAGCGGCTCGGCCCGCCCATGCGGCGCGCCCATTGGTCACGGCGCCGGAAGCGGCTTCCGTCCTCGGGGAGCCCGTCCCATTGGTCGGTCGCGCCGTCAATCTTCAGCGCCTCCCACCCCGGCCAATCGGAGCGCGGCAGGCGATCCGACCAATCGGAGCGCGGCGGTCGCGCTGTGATTGGCTCGTCCTCCTGTCAATCCGCCAGGGGGCGGTTGCCATGGTGAGGACGCCCCGCCCGGTGGCGCATGCGCAGTAGTGAGGGCGGCGCCGTCCTTACTACTGCGCATGCGCGACCAGGCGGGGCTTCCTCACCATGGCAACCGCCCCCGGGCGGATTGACAGGAGGACGAGCCAATCACAACGCGACCGCCCCGCTCCGATTGGTCGGATCGCCTGCCGCGCTCCGATTGGCCGGACTGGGAGGCGCTGGAGATTGACGGCGCGATCGACCAATGGGACGGGGGCTCCTAGAGGACGGACGCCGCTTACGGCACCGCGACCAATGGGCGCGCGGTATGGGCGGGCCGAGCCGCTCCGGAACCGGAGGGGGCCGGGGGAAAACGGCGGCCAGCCCAGAAATCGCTGCGGACCGGTCCGCAGCGGCCGGAAAGCACCGGGCAGCCGGACAGCGCCCACGCCCACGCCCCCTTCCTTGTCCCCCTCTGAGACCTCACCGGGGCCATGAGCGGTGACCGCTCTCAGCCCGCTTCCCTCCACCCAGGGACCGTGACCACTTACCGGCGGGCAGGCCTTCCCGCTCTCTGCCCTGTCCCCGCTCGCAGTCCGGGCAGCCGCAGCCGTCGCCTCGGCGCCAAAAACCTCCGGTGTTCGCCCCGCAACCAGCCCCAGGGACGCCGCGGCGCTCTGCGCGTGGCCCCGGGGGCCGTGGGGGCGACAGCAGCCAGTCCGCCGGCGTCCAGGAAGGCAGGCGGGGGTGCCGCCTTATCCACCACAGAGACATCGGGGAGCTTTGCGTCCCTGCAGGAAAACGGGGCTGGGTTTTTTTCCTCCTGTCCCGCTGCACCGATCCAGCTCCCCAGGGCGGGAGGGGAAACGGGGGAAGGGGCTGCTTTTCATAGAATCATAGAATCGTCTAGGTTGCAAGAGACCCTTGGCATCATCGAGTCCAACCATCTACCCTACTCTACAAAGTTCTCCCCTACACCATATCCCCCAACACCACATCTCGACGGTTCTTAAACACATCCAGGGATGGTGACTCGACCACCTCCCTGGGTAGCCTGTTCCAATGCCCGACCACTCCCTCTGTGAAACATTCTTTCCTAATGTCCAGTCTAAACCTACCCTGTTGGAGCTTGAAGCCGTTCCCTCTCGTTCTGTCGTTACCTACCTGTGCCAGGAGACCAGCACCGACCTCTCTACAGTGTCCTTTCAAGTAGTGTTAAGAGAGTGACGAGGTCTCCCCTCAGCCCCCTCTTCCTCATACTAAACAGTCCCAGCTCCTTCAACCGCTCTTCATAGGATTTGTTTTCCAGGCCCTTCACCAGCTTCGTTGCCCTCCTCTGCACTCGCTCCAGCACCTCGACATCTCTCTTGGATTGAGGTGCCCAAAACCGGACGCAATACTCCAGGTGCGGCCTCACCAGTGCCGAGTACAGGGGCACAATCGCCTCCCTACTTCTGCTGCTCACGCTGTTTCTAATACAAGCCAGGATGCCGTTGGCTTTCGTGGCCACCTGGGCACACTGCCGGCTCACGTTCAGCCGCTTGTCCATTAGCACCCCCAGGTCTCTTTCTTCCAGGTGGTTTTCCAGCCACGTTTCCCCAAGCCTGTAGCGCTGCTCGGGGTTATTGTGGCCCACGCGCAGAACCTGGCACTTGCCCTTCTTGAAACTCATACCACTGATGTTGGCCCAACGATCCAATCTACCTAAGTCTCTCTGTAGAGCTTCCCTATCCTCCTGGGAATCAACACTCCTGCTTAAAGCGCTTTTGAAAGCGCTTGGACGCCGGCAAGAGAGAGCAGAGGGGAGGGCCAGTTTGGAAATCCCTTCTAGCGATAGGCTCTCTTTGCAGTCTGGAACCATCTACAGCACAGGCGTTTACGCCTCCGCACTGACCGACCCGTGGGTAAGACTTAGGGAAAACGGATGCTCTTGATACACTTCGACAGAACGTCTGCTAAGAGTCACATCTGTTTAGACTTACAGATTAACACGCACGATAGATAGACAACATCCAATTGGACTAGCGACCTGTCCAGACATCCGCTTTGACGCTTCAATCTCTCTTTATAAATAAATCTTTTAAAAAAATCTTTCCGTCGTCTAAACTCCCATTAAATAATACAGAATCTTTAGAGATACGGGTTGGTATTTGGAACTCCTTTTATATACGTAAGGGAATATTATTTTTCAACACACAGAAAAATGAGAGATTGTTCTCTACTCCAATGCCTCACCCCCGCATATACAGCTTTTAACATTTTTTAAACACCACCGCCCAAAACCCCAACCACCTGCCCCGCACCAAGTTTTCAGGCGTTTGGGGGCCGTGACCCACCCTCTTGTGGGGGGAACCCCACTTAACCCCCACTCACCTGCTCCTCCGCCGCACCGTCGCTCCCCCGCTGACATCCGGCTGCCCCAAATGACATCATCACACCACCACCCCCCCCCACACACACACCCCGGTTTTTTTAATTCGCCCCAAAAAATGCACCGAACGACCAGACCCAGGGCTGGCCCCTTCCCCTCAGGCGGCTCCACCACCGGCTGCAAACCCGGGCCAGGGCATCTGTCGAGCAGCACGAGACGCGGACAACGAGGCACCTGCAAAACAAACAGCAAACCCCAACCGGAGATCAGCATCATCAAACGAAAGAGCACCGAAGAGAGTAGAGGAATTCCCTCCGGCCGAGGGACAGGACAGGAGCTGAGCTACAGGAGGATTGCGGGGAAACAGCTCCGCTCCAAAGACGGCACGGCCTGCCAAAGCCGGAGCCATCCCGACGCTTCAGGTCCCTATTCAGACTGACCCGTGCCACTTGCAACACCTTCTCAGCCTAACAGCGTAACAAACCCTCCGCCCGCTGGGGGGAAGCGCCTCCTCCCTTCCCTTTCCCTGCCGCTGGAAAGCTCTGCGCGCGTTTAGATACGGCCAAGAAAAATACTCACGCTAGAAAAGCCTCGGACTTTTTCTTCGGCGCTAATTCAACTGGCACAGCTCCGAACCCCCACCGTTGCGCTCTCCGTCTCCAGAACGCGCAGTTGTCATTTGACCGGGGGCTGCTTTCTCTCCTACCCAAGGAGGAGGGACATCTGGCCGGCGGCACTGCCCGAGAGAGATGCTACCGCACTGCCGGGGAAACGCGACGCTGAAAGCCAGGCAGAAATCAGGTTCTTCAGAGCGCTCCGCCTAAAGAAAAGGGGGGGGAAAAACAAAAAACAAAAAAACTAGAAAAAAAACCCAACCAAAAACCCAACCCGTTACCTTCAGTCGCCTCTCTTTTCAAAGATTTGGAACAAATACCTCGCCGCTTAGGGACGCCTAAGACGCTGTAGGCTACAGCCGGTGGACGGTTGCCGTTTAAAGCCTGCAAGTCAGTTTGCACGTTATACGACTTTAACCCTTTTTTTAAAGTCTCCTTTACGATAGAAAAAACCAGGAAGGTAAGAGATTCCCCAAACGGCTGTACTTTTGGCGGGGGGAAATCCAATCCCCGGTGCCGCGATCCACCAGGCTACCGAAAACGACCGGCGGACCGGCCAAGGCTTTTGGCTGTGCCGAACACGCAGAGGAACAGGGTTTGGCCGTGTCCCCGCTGTTACGGGGGACCCAGAGCCCAAAGGCCGGCCATGCCATCGGCCGTCGGAAGAGGTGCCGCGCTCGGGCCTTTGGAAGGACATCGTCTTTCTTTTTGTCCCTATTTAATAGAGCGCGCGACGTCTCCTCGCTGATGACTTCTGCTGCCCAGCGCATCGTCTCCGAGGATCCCCTCTCGTGGGAACTTCAGGAGAGGCAACCGCTTGGCACGAGAAACCGGTGCCCTTTCAGAAAGGGAAACCTCCTTCCGACTGACGTCCAAATGACACGCCGTAGGCTACGGACAACGGACGTTCCTGGAAGGCTCGACTCACCTAAGCCACCTCAGGACTCGCCGCCACCAGTGACGAGGCTGATGATGCTCCTTGGTTCGTGGCAAAGCCTGGAAAACAGGCAGAAGCGGCGCCGGTTCGTCCCGTTTTGTCCACGTCTCTTCGTTGACCGCCCCGGCTTTCAGCGCAGATGCCATGAAAGAGGAGTGACAAAGAAAAGGCGAGGTCAGGCAGCAAAAGAGCTCTGCAGGCTGCCACCTGCAGTCAACCGCGCACCCTGTTTTGGAAGCCACACGCCCGCCCGCCCGCCCGCCACCCCCCGCCCAAAACAAACAAACAAACAAACAAACAAAGAGACAAGAACCCCGGCACCTGGCCTCTTTCTTGTCTTCAGGAGCTCATCCTGAAGCTCATCGCTTCTGTCTTGTCAGAGCAGGAAGCGCAGACCATCTGTATCCCGAGGACACCTGACCGGGATTAACACGTGTCCAGAGGTAGTCCCCATCTCTACGAGCGTGTCGCTTTGGTGCTTTTAATAATCCTAACTCGACGGTAGTCACTGGGACGGTCCTTTACGGTGGCTTCTTCAGACTTCTGGATCGCCAGTCCCAGTATTTCCATTTCATCCTACCAAAAAAAACCCCAAAGCACGTTACAGCTGCACATAACATTTTCTGCTTGTTCTTGTACGAGTATTTAAGGCGTAGGAGAAAGAGAAGATCTGAAAGGCAGAAGAGGCATTCAAAAACCGTGCAACTATGAAAAAGTAAAGCAGCTCTCTCGGAAAAGCACGAGAAACGGCCATAAAAGGTATACTTATGAAATACGCCAAGTAATATCGGGGCACCAAAATATACTATATAGGAAGGCTAGGTGGCTCATTTGATAGAAATTCGATGTAAATCTAAGACAGTACCGAGAATTCTGTCTGTAAATGGGTAATATTCGGCACCACTCGGCTCTAAAATTGCCGCTGCGCCTGCCTGTGAAAAATCCTACTTTAAAAGCATCTAGTACGAACCTTAAAGTTTTCATCACAGTTACAGCCATCTTTCACCTTAAAGCATGCTTTACATTGCTGCTGCAGCCTATCTGCCAACTTGGAGTGTACACATCTGGGTATACACGCTTGTAATTCAGGACGATTCGCACAAATCGTTTCTGTGCAGAAAAACAGGCCTCGTTTCATTATGCAATCAAATTTGAAATTTTTTTTCTCGGGAGAAGTTTTGCCTTTTTAACTGTGAGAATTTTAACTAGGAATTCACACGCTGCCCATGCCTCAAATTATGAGGAGACGCATCACAAAACGAACTCAAAACGAACATCCCGGATTCAGGAAAACTAATTGTGCCTCCCCCCTCTGTGGAACGTGTCCGTAGGACAGGAGCGGGCACCCGCTTTGCCACAGAAGCAGACGGATGCGGAATTGCTCCACGCGTGTCGGTTAACACACATTCGGCTAATGGCCCACCACTCCTTGTACGCACAGGCTGACGACAGCCAGGTCGCCCGGTACGGGCTGAACACTTTGCAGGATTTGTTACAAACCTTTTTAGTGAAATAGATTTTGAAACCCCAGGAAACACACCCCTACCTCCGAGAATTGTAGGGCAATAAATATTTTGACAACTTACATTTCACGTCTATCCATGTATGTCCCATTACTGTCTGTGGTCATAAACTATCTAATATAGAATACTAAACGTTGCTACCATTTAAGAACCGAACGACAGCAACTGAACTGAACCGAAAGGAAGAGCTTTTCTTTGAAAATCGCAGTGCCACCTGAGAAGAAGCTGAAGACTGAAAATCGGGCGAGAGAATCACGCAAAAATATCAGCCTTGCTCTAAAAGCAAGACAGGAGAAAACCCACCAAAAAATAAAATGCAGTTTAATTGACCCAAAGGTCACCAAACAAAACAGGCAAAAAGCTTCACAATACACAGCGTTTGCACCGCTGTCGCTTTTCTGGCTTTTGCTGGGCCTAAGAGGTTGCTGTGACTTCCTCGAGCTGCCCTTCTGCGGTCACCAGATTGTTTCAGGGGAGACAGACGTCTCCCGGGGAGGCGCACGCAGAGAGCGCCGCTACGTCTCGGCTGTGACCCCTTGGTCACTGCGTTCCTGCGGTGCCCGTACCCGTGCTACCAACAGGATGTCACAAAAGGACGCAAGAGCAGGGGGAATCGCTACAGGAGTCCTGAATGTTTCCACGGGCTTTTGAAAACCCCATTTTCTAAATTAAGTTACGCGAGGGAGTCTTTTTGAAAGTTACGAGGCTTCTGTGTGTCTGCTACTAAAAACATCCAACCGACCGACTCAAAAAACACCCAGAACACACTTTCCCCACGTTCCCCCGACACCGTAGCCTTTCATCTCGGGGGATTTCCTTTCCTGCCTTGCGAACGGATGCAGGTTAGGGACACCATAAGACAGCTTCCCTAGGGTATCCGAACGGCTGTCAGCGTACCATTTAGATCCCTTGAGTACAAGCAATAGCGCGCGTTACCTCTCCGGTTTGATGCTCGCTGACAGGCCGAATCCTTTGTGGAACCTTAAGCTGTTGTTCCGGCTTCCCTATCTCTTGCTGGAAAAGGTCTCTCTCGTGCTCTCGGTCAATTGCTCGCTCCTGAAAGTGACAAAACAGTGAGGATGCACCATTTCACGTAAAAACTGTCTAAATTAAGGATATTACAGCTTCTTGCTTCTTTTAACACGAGGCTGGTAAGGGTACGTCAGTAGCATTATTACACGTCAGTACGAGCCGGCAACGCGCGCTGGCAGCCCAGAAAGCCAACCCCACCCTGGGCTGCATCAAGAGAAGCGTGGCCAGCGGGTCACGGGAGGCGATTCTACCCCCCTCTACTCTGCGCACGCGAGACCCCACCTGGAGTACGGTGTCCAGCTTTGGAGTCCTCGACACGGGAAGGACGTGGACCTGTTGGAAGGGGCCCAGCGGAGGGCCACGAAAACCATCGGAGGGACGGAGCACCTCCCCTGTGAAGAGAGACTGAGAGAGCTGGGGTTGTTCAGCCTGGAGAAGAGAAGGCTCCGGGGAGACCTCAGAGCAGCCTTCCAATATCTGAAGGGAGCCTACGGGAGAGCCGGAGAGGGACTCTCTGTCGGGAAAGGTAGCGACAGGACAAGGGGTAACGATTTTAAATCGGAAGAGGGGAGATTCAGACTAGATATTAGGAGGAAATTCTTTACCGTGAGGGTGGTGAGGCACTGGAACAGGTTGCCCGGGGAAGCTGTGGATGCCCCATCCCTGGAAGTGTTTAAGGCCAGGCTGGACGGGGCTTTGAGCAACCCGCTCTAGTGGAGGCGTCCCTGCCCAAGGCAGGGGGGCTGCAACACGATGATCTTGAAGGTCCCTTCCAATTCTAACCATTCTACGATTCTATGGTTTTTAAGGTGGCAGAACCTCTTGCGACTTCCATTAACAAAAACTACTCTCACCATTCGGGGCAACAAATCTCACATTTTTGAATAAAAACACGAGGACGGCACTGATACAGCCAGTATTATTTCACAAAAAGGACAGTTTTGTCTCTTCTGTTCAAAGCACAGCATACAAATAGCAATAGGCCAGTATTTTATGGTCTCCTTTCCTCGCGTTCATCCTTCATATATGTAGCATAAATAGGAATTAAGAATAGAAATTAACTTTGTGTTCATACTGAGGAGGAGCCAATGGGAAAAAAGAAATTCTAAATTTTGCATTTCAGTGTTACTTTTGACCAGCTGCAGTTGTTATATCCCACTCTGATATTTGGGGAATACATCTTTATACTGGAAATAAGGCACAGCCGCTGGCATCCGGTGAAACGTCACCTTTAAATGCCACTTTGCTGAACAGACAAACCTGATCAGACGCATTGAAATAAACTAGCTCAAGTAGCTGATACACAGAGGAATGCTCTGTCTAGCAACAGAAGCTTTTGCAAAAATGGAGGAAGCCAGAATAAAGCTGCAACAGTTACAAGTTGCAGATTTGAAAACCTCACCTGCTGTTTGAGCACCCCGCAGCCCGCCCAGCCCCTGCTTTCCCCCGCAGCCCCCAACACCCTCCTGCCCACCCCCCCTGCAGAACCAGCCAAAACGGCTTCTGCTCTCCGCCCCCAAACCGCATCACTTACTGCCCCCTTCCGAGCCCCAAAACCCAGCCGCTGAGCCTCTGCGCAAGTCCCCAAAACGCCGGACTCCACCCCCGCCCCTCAGCCCAAAGCCACACGACTCCCTCTCCGGCTGAAGCCCCAACACCAGCCACGCGAGCCCGTTTGCCAGCCCCGGGAGCCGCGAGCACTTCCCCAGACGCCTCAGCCCGCCCCCCCGCAACGCCGTCTCCCCTCGGAGCCGCCTCGGGACCCCGGCCGCCTTCCCCGCGCCCCCCCGCTGGCCTCGACGCTGTCCAGCTGCCTCGCGACGCTGTCCAGCGGCACCGCGACGCTGCCCAGCGGCACCGCGACGCTGTCCGGCTGCCCGGTGCTTTCCGCCCGCGCCGGTCCGGTGCGGTGCGGTGCGGTGCGGTCCGGTCCGCGCCGCGCCGCAGCCGCTTCCGCGCGCGCCGCCATTTTCCCCCGGCCCCCTCCGCTTCCGGAGCGGCTCGGCCCGCCCATGCGGCGCGCCCATTGGTCACGGCGCCGGAAGCGGCTTCCGTCCTCGGGGAGCCCGTCCCATTGGTCGGTCGCGCCGTCAATCTTCAGCGCCTCCCACCCCGGCCAATCGGAGCGCGGCAGGCGATCCGACCAATCGGAGCGCGGCGGTCGCGCTGTGATTGGCTCGTCCTCCTGTCAATCCGCCAGGGGGCGGTTGCCATGGTGAGGACGCCCCGCCCGGTGGCGCATGCGCAGTAGTGAGGGCGGCGCCGTCCTTACTACTGCGCATGCGCGACCAGGCGGGGCTTCCTCACCATGGCAACCGCCCCCGGGCGGATTGACAGGAGGACGAGCCAATCACAACGCGACCGCCCCGCTCCGATTGGTCGGATCGCCTGCCGCGCTCCGATTGGCCGGACTGGGAGGCGCTGGAGATTGACGGCGCGATCGACCAATGGGACGGGGGCTCCTAGAGGACGGACGCCGCTTACGGCACCGCGACCAATGGGCGCGCGGTATGGGCGGGCCGAGCCGCTCCGGAACCGGAGGGGGCCGGGGGGAAAACGGCGGCCAGCCCAGAAATCGCTGCGGACCGGTCCGCAGCGGCCGGAAAGCACCGGGCAGCCGGACAGCGCCCACGCCCACGCCCCCTTCCTTGTCCCCCTCTGAGACCTCACCGGGGCCATGAGCGGTGACCGCTCTCAGCCCGCTTCCCTCCACCCAGGGACCGTGACCACTTACCGGCGGGCAGGCCTTCCCGCTCTCTGCCCTGTCCCCGCTCGCAGTCCGGGCAGCCGCAGCCGTCGCCTCGGCGCCAAAAACCTCCGGTGTTCGCCCCGCAACCAGCCCCAGGGACGCCGCGGCGCTCTGCGCGTGGCCCCGGGGGCCGTGGGGGCGACAGCAGCCAGTCCGCCGGCGTCCAGGAAGGCAGGCGGGGGTGCCGCCTTATCCACCACAGAGACATCGGGGAGCTTTGCGTCCCTGCAGGAAAACGGGGCTGGGTTTTTTTCCTCCTGTCCCGCTGCACCGATCCAGCTCCCCAGGGCGGGAGGGGAAACGGGGGAAGGGGCTGCTTTTCATAGAATCATAGAATCGTCTAGGTTGCAAGAGACCCTTGGCATCATCGAGTCCAACCATCTACCCTACTCTACAAAGTTCTCCCCTACACCATATCCCCCAACACCACATCTCGACGGTTCTTAAACACATCCAGGGATGGTGACTCGACCACCTCCCTGGGTAGCCTGTTCCAATGCCCGACCACTCCCTCTGTGAAACATTCTTTCCTAATGTCCAGTCTAAACCTACCCTGTTGGAGCTTGAAGCCGTTCCCTCTCGTTCTGTCGTTACCTACCTGTGCCAGGAGACCAGCACCGACCTCTCTACAGTGTCCTTTCAAGTAGTGTTAAGAGAGTGACGAGGTCTCCCCTCAGCCCCCTCTTCCTCATACTAAACAGTCCCAGCTCCTTCAACCGCTCTTCATAGGATTTGTTTTCCAGGCCCTTCACCAGCTTCGTTGCCCTCCTCTGCACTCGCTCCAGCACCTCGACATCTCTCTTGGATTGAGGTGCCCAAAACCGGACGCAATACTCCAGGTGCGGCCTCACCAGTGCCGAGTACAGGGGCACAATCGCCTCCCTACTTCTGCTGCTCACGCTGTTTCTAATACAAGCCAGGATGCCGTTGGCTTTCGTGGCCACCTGGGCACACTGCCGGCTCACGTTCAGCCGCTTGTCCATTAGCACCCCCAGGTCTCTTTCTTCCAGGTGGTTTTCCAGCCACGTTTCCCCAAGCCTGTAGCGCTGCTCGGGGTTATTGTGGCCCACGCGCAGAACCTGGCACTTGCCCTTCTTGAAACTCATACCACTGATGTTGGCCCAACGATCCAATCTACCTAAGTCTCTCTGTAGAGCTTCCCTATCCTCCTGGGAATCAACACTCCTGCTTAAAGCGCTTTTGAAAGCGCTTGGACGCCGGCAAGAGAGAGCAGAGGGGAGGGCCAGTTTGGAAATCCCTTCTAGCGATAGGCTCTCTTTGCAGTCTGGAACCATCTACAGCACAGGCGTTTACGCCTCCGCACTGACCGACCCGTGGGTAAGACTTAGGGAAAACGGATGCTCTTGATACACTTCGATAGAACGTCTGCTAAGAGTCACATCTATTTAGACTTACAGATTAACACGCACGATAGATAGACAACATCCAATTAGACTAGCGACCTGTCCAGACATCCGCTTTGACGCTTCAATCTCTCTTTATAAATAATCTTTTAAAAAAATCTTTCCGTCGTCTAAACTCCCATTAAATAATACAGAATCCTTAGAGATACGGGTTGGTATTTTGAACTCCTTTTATATACGTAAGGGAATATTATTTTTCAACACACAGAAAAATGAGAGATTTTTCTCTACTCCAGTGCCTCACCCCCGCATATACAGCTTTTAAACACCACCGCCCAAAACCCCAACCACCTGCCCCGCACCAAGTTTTCAGGCGTTTGGGGGCCGTGACCCACCCTCTTGTGGGGGGAACCCCACTTAACCCCCACTCACCTGCTCCTCCGCCGCACCGTCGCTCCCCCGCTGACATCCGGCTGCCCCAAATGACATCATCACACCACCACCCCCCCACACACACACACACCGGTTTTTTTAATTCGCCCCAAAAAATGCACCGAACGACCAGACCCAGGGCTGGCCCCTTCCCCTCAGGCGGCTCCACCACCGGCTGCAAACCCGGGCCGGGGCATCTGTCGAGCAGCACGAGACGCGGACAACGAGGCACCTGCAAAACAAAGAGCAAACCCCAACCGGAGATCAGCATCATCAAACGAAAGAGCACCGAAGAGAGTAGAGGAATTCCCTCCGGCCACGGACAGGACAGGAGCTGAGCTACAGGAGGATTGCGGGGAAACAGCTCCGCTCCAAAGGCGGCACGGCCTGCCAAAGCCGGAGCCATCCCGACGCTTCAGGTCCCTATTCAGACTGACCCGTGCCACTTGCAACACCTTCTCAGCCTAACAGCGTAACAAACCCTCCGCCCGCTGGGGGGAAGCGCCTCCTCCCTTCCCTTTCCCTGCCGCTGGAAAGCTCTGCGCGCGTTTAGATACGGCCAAGAAAAATACTCACGCTAGAAAAGCCTCGGACTTTTTCTTCGGCGCTAATTCAACTGGCACAGCTCCGAACCCCCACCGTTGCGCTCTCCGTCTCCAGAACGCGCAGTTGTCATTTGACCGGGGGCTGCTTTCTCTCCTACCCAAGGAGGAGGGACATCTGGCCGGCGGCACTGCCCGAGAGAGATGCTACCGCACTGCCGGGGAAACGCGCCGCTGAAAGCCAGGCAGAAATCAGGTTCTTCAGAGCGCTCCGCCTAAATAAAAGGGGGGGGAAAAAACAAAAAACAAAAACAAAAACAACAACAACAAAACCCGAAAAAAAAACCCAACCAAAAACCCAACCCGTTACCTTCAGTCGCCTCTCTTTTCAAAGATTTGGAACAAATACCTCGCCGCTTAGGGACGCCTAAGACGCTGTAGGCTACAGCCGGTGGACGGTTGCCGTTTAAAGCCTGCAAGTCAGTTTGCACGTTATACGACTTTAACCCTTTTTTTAAAGTCTCCTTTACGATAGAAAAAACCAGGAAGGTAAGAGATTCCCCAAACGGCTGTACTTTTGGCGGGGGGAAATCCAATCCCCGGTGCCGCGATCCACCAGGCTACCGAAAACGACCGGCGGACCGGCCAAGGCTTTTGGCTGTGCCGAACACGCAGAGGAACAGGGTTTGGCCGTGTCCCCGCTGTTACGGGGGACCCAGAGCCCAAAGGCCGGCCATGCCATCGGCCGTCGGAAGAGGTGCCGCGCTCGGGCCTTTGGAAGGACATCGTCTTTCTTTTTGTCCCTATTTAATAGAGCGCGCGACGTCTCCTCGCTGATGACTTCTGCTGCCCAGCGCATCGTCTCCGAGGATCCCCTCTCGTGGGAACTTCAGGAGAGGCAACCGCTTGGCACGAGAAACCGGTGCCCTTTCAGAAAGGGAAACCTCCTTCCGACTGACGTCCAAATGACACGCCGTAGGCTACGGACAACGGACGTTCCTGGAAGGCTCGACTCACCTAAGCCACCTCAGGACTCGCCGCCACCAGTGACGAGGCTGATGATGCTCCTTGGTTCGTGGCAAAGCCTGGAAAACAGGCAGAAGCGGCGCCGGTTCGTCCCGTTTTGTCCACGTCTCTTCGTTAACCGCCCCGGCTTTCAGCGCAGATGCCGTGAAAGAGGAGTGACAAAGAAAAGGCGAGGTCAGGCAGCAAAAGAGCTCTGCAGGCTGCCACCTGCAGTCAACCGCGCACCCTGTTTTGGAAGCCACACGCCCGCCCGCCCGCCCGCCACCCCCCGCCCAAAACAAACAAACAAACAAACAAACAAAGAGACAAGAACCCCGGCACCTGGCCTCTTTCTTGTCTTCAGGAGCTCATCCTGAAGCTCATCGCTTCTGTCTTGTCAGAGCAGGAAGCGCAGACCATCTGTATCCCGAGGACACCTGACCGGGATTAACACGTGTCCAGAGGTAGTCCCCATCTCTACGAGCGTGTCGCTTTGGTGCTTTTAATAATCCTAACTCGACGGTAGTCACTGGGACGGTCCTTTACGGTGGCTTCTTCAGACTTCTGGATCGCCAGTCCCAGTATTTCCATTTCATCCTACCAAAAAAAACCCCAAAGCACGTTACAGCTGCACATAACATTTTCTGCTTGTTCTTGTACGAGTATTTAAGGCGTAGGAGAAAGAGAAGATCTGAAAGGCAGAAGAGGCATTCAAAAACCGTGCAACTATGAAAAAGTAAAGCAGCTCTCTCGGAAAAGCACGAGAAACGGCCATAAAAGGTATACTTATGAAATACGCCAAGTAATATCGGGGCACCAAAATATACTATATAGGAAGGCTAGGTGGCTCATTTGATAGAAATTCGATGTAAATCTAAGACAGTACCGAGAATTCTGTCTGTAAATGGGTAATATTCGGCACCACTCGGCTCTAAAATTGCCGCTGCGCCTGCCTGTGAAAAATCCTACTTTAAAAGCATCTAGTACGAACCTTAAAGTTTTCATCACAGTTACAGCCATCTTTCACCTTAAAGCATGCTTTACATTGCTGCTGCAGCCTATCTGCCAACTTGGAGTGTACACATCTGGGTATACACGCTTGTAATTCAGGACGATTCGCACAAATCGTTTCTGTGCAGAAAAACAGGCCTCGTTTCATTATGCAATCAAATTTGAAATTTTTTTTCTCGGGAGAAGTTTTGCCTTTTTAACTGTGAGAATTTTAACTAGGAATTCACACGCTGCCCATGCCTCAAATTATGAGGAGACGCATCACAAAACGAACTCAAAACGAACATCCCGGATTCAGGAAAACTAATTGTGCCTCCCCCCTCTGTGGAACGTGTCCGTAGGACAGGAGCGGGCACCCGCTTTGCCACAGAAGCAGACGGATGCGGAATTGCTCCACGCGTGTCGGTTAACACACATTCGGCTAATGGCCCACCACTCCTTGTACGCACAGGCTGACGACAGCCAGGTCGCCCGGTACGGGCTGAACACTTTGCAGGATTTGTTACAAACCTTTTTAGTGAAATAGATTTTGAAACCCCAGGAAACACACCCCTACCTCCGAGAATTGTAGGGCAATAAATATTTTGACAACTTACATTTCACGTCTATCCATGTATGTCCCATTACTGTCTGTGGTCATAAACTATCTAATATAGAATACTAAACGTTGCTACCATTTAAGAACCGAACGACAGCAACTGAACTGAACCGAAAGGAAGAGCTTTTCTTTGAAAATCGCAGTGCCACCTGAGAAGAAGCTGAAGACTGAAAATCGGGCGAGAGAATCACGCAAAAATATCAGCCTTGCTCTAAAAGCAAGACAGGAGAAAACCCACCAAAAAATAAAATGCAGTTTAATTGACCCAAAGGTCACCAAACAAAACAGGCAAAAAGCTTCACAATACACAGCGTTTGCACCGCTGTCGCTTTTCTGGCTTTTGCTGGGCCTAAGAGGTTGCTGTGACTTCCTCGAGCTGCCCTTCTGCGGTCACCAGATTGTTTCAGGGGAGACAGACGTCTCCCGGGGAGGCGCACGCAGAGAGCGCCGCTACGTCTCGGCTGTGACCCCTTGGTCACTGCGTTCCTGCGGTGCCCGTACCCGTGCTACCAACAGGATGTCACAAAAGGACGCAAGAGCAGGGGGAATCGCTACAGGAGTCCTGAATGTTTCCACGGGCTTTTGAAAACCCCATTTTCTAAATTAAGTTACGCGAGGGAGTCTTTTTGAAAGTTACGAGGCTTCTGTGTGTCTGCTACTAAAAACATCCAACCGACCGACTCAAAAAACACCCAGAACACACTTTCCCCACGTTCCCCCGACACCGTAGCCTTTCATCTCGGGGGATTTCCTTTCCTGCCTTGCGAACGGATGCAGGTTAGGGACACCATAAGACAGCTTCCCTAGGGTATCCGAACGGCTGTCAGCGTACCATTTAGATCCCTTGAGTACAAGCAATAGCGCGCGTTACCTCTCCGGTTTGATGCTCGCTGACAGGCCGAATCCTTTGTGGAACCTTAAGCTGTTGTTCCGGCTTCCCTATCTCTTGCTGGAAAAGGTCTCTCTCGTGCTCTCGGTCAATTGCTCGCTCCTGAAAGTGACAAAACAGTGAGGATGCACCATTTCACGTAAAAACTGTCTAAATTAAGGATATTACAGCTTCTTGCTTCTTTTAACACGAGGCTGGTAAGGGTACGTCAGTAGCATTATTACACGTCAGTACGAGCCGGCAACGCGCGCTGGCAGCCCAGAAAGCCAACCCCACCCTGGGCTGCATCAAGAGAAGCGTGGCCAGCGGGTCACGGGAGGCGATTCTACCCCCCTCTACTCTGCGCACGCGAGACCCCACCTGGAGTACGGTGTCCAGCTTTGGAGTCCTCGACACGGGAAGGACGTGGACCTGTTGGAAGGGGCCCAGCGGAGGGCCACGAAAACCATCGGAGGGACGGAGCACCTCCCCTGTGAAGAGAGACTGAGAGAGCTGGGGTTGTTCAGCCTGGAGAAGAGAAGGCTCCGGGGAGACCTCAGAGCAGCCTTCCAATATCTGAAGGGAGCCTACGGGAGAGCCGGAGAGGGACTCTCTGTCGGGAAAGGTAGCGACAGGACAAGGGGTAACGATTTTAAATCGGAAGAGGGGAGATTCAGACTAGATATTAGGAGGAAATTCTTTACCGTGAGGGTGGTGAGGCACTGGAACAGGTTGCCCGGGGAAGCTGTGGATGCCCCATCCCTGGAAGTGTTTAAGGCCAGGCTGGACGGGGCTTTGAGCAACCCGCTCTAGTGGAAGCGTCCCTGCCCAAGGCAGGGGGGCTGCAACACGATGATCTTGAAGGTCCCTTCCAATTCTAACCATTCTACGATTCTATGGTTTTTAAGGTGGCAGAACCTCTTGCGACTTCCATTAACAAAAACTACTCTCACCATTCGGGGCAACAAATCTCACATTTTTGAATAAAAACACGAGGACGGCACTGATACAGCCAGTATTATTTCACAAAAAGGACAGTTTTGTCTCTTCTGTTCAAAGCGCAGCATACAAATAGCAATAGGCCAGTATTTTATGGTCTCCTTTCCTCGCGTTCATCCTTCATATATGTAGCATAAATAGGAATTAAGAATAGAAATTAACTTTGTGTTCATACTGAGGAGGAGCCAATGGGAAAAAAGAAATTCTAAATTTTGCATTTCAGTGTTACTTTTGACCAGCTGCAGTTGTTATATCCCACTCTGATATTTGGGGAATACATCTTTATACTGGAAATAAGGCACAGCCGCTGGCATCCGGTGAAACGTCACCTTTAAATGCCACTTTGCTGAACAGACAAACCTGATCAGACGCATTGAAATAAACTAGCTCAAGTAGCTGATACACAGAGGAATGCTCTGTCTAGCAACAGAAGCTTTTGCAAAAATGGAGGAAGCCAGAATAAAGCTGCAACAGTTACAAGTTGCAGATTTGAAAACCTCACCTGCTGTTTGAGCACCCCGCAGCCCGCCCAGCCCCTGCTTTCCCCCGCAGCCCCCAACGCCCTCCTGCCCACCCCCCCTGCAGAACCAGCCAAAACGGCTTCTGCTCTCCGCCCCCAAACCGCATCACTTACTGCCCCCTTCCGAGCCCCAAAACCCAGCCGCTGAGCCTCTGCGCAAGTCCCCAAAACGCCGGACTCCACCCCCGCCCCTCAGCCCAAAGCCACACGACTCCCTCTCCGGCTGAAGCCCCAACACCAGCCACGCGAGCCCGTTTGCCAGCCCCGGGAGCCGCGAGCACCTCCCCAGACGCCTCAGCCCGCCCCCCCGCAACGCCGTCTCCCCTCGGAGCCGCCTCGGGACCCCGGCCGCCTTCCCCGCGCCCCCCCGCTGGCCTCGACGCTGTCCAGCTGCCTCGCGACGCTGCCCAGCGGCACCGCGACGCTGTCCGGCTGCCCGGTGCTTTCCGCCCGCGCCGGTCCGGTGCGGTGCGGTGCGGTCCGGTCCGCGCCGCGCCGCAGCCGCTTCCGCGCGCGCCGCCATTTTCCCCCGGCCCCCTCCGCTTCCGGAGCGGCTCGGCCCGCCCATGCGGCGCGCCCATTGGTCACGGCGCCGGAAGCGGCTTCCGTCCTCGGGGAGCCCGTCCCATTGGTCGGTCGCGCCGTCAATCTTCAGCGCCTCCCACCCCGGCCAATCGGAGCGCGGCAGGCGATCCGACCAATCGGAGCGCGGCGGTCGCGCTGTGATTGGCTCGTCCTCCTGTCAATCCGCCAGGGGGCGGTTGCCATGGTGAGGACGCCCCGCCCGGTGGCGCATGCGCAGTAGTGAGGGCGGCGCCGTCCTTACTACTGCGCATGCGCGACCAGGCGGGGCTTCCTCACCATGGCAACCGCCCCCGGGCGGATTGACAGGAGGACGAGCCAATCACAACGCGACCGCCCCGCTCCGATTGGTCGGATCGCCTGCCGCGCTCCGATTGGCCGGACTGGGAGGCGCTGGAGATTGACGGCGCGATCGACCAATGGGACGGGGGCTCCTAGAGGACGGACGCCGCTTACGGCACCGCGACCAATGGGCGCGCGGTATGGGCGGGCCGAGCCGCTCCGGAACCGGAGGGGGCCGGGGGAAAACGGCGGCCAGCCCAGAAATCGCTGCGGACCGGTCCGCAGCGGCCGGAAAGCACCGGGCAGCCGGACAGCGCCCACGCCCACGCCCCCTTCCTTGTCCCCCTCTGAGACCTCACCGGGGCCATGAGCGGTGACCGCTCTCAGCCCGCTTCCCTCCACCCAGGGACCGTGACCACTTACCGGCGGGCAGGCCTTCCCGCTCTCTGCCCTGTCCCCGCTCGCAGTCCGGGCAGCCGCAGCCGTCGCCTCGGCGCCAAAAACCTCCGGTGTTCGCCCCGCAACCAGCCCCAGGGACGCCGCGGCGCTCTGCGCGTGGCCCCGGGGGCCGTGGGGGCGACAGCAGCCAGTCCGCCGGCGTCCAGGAAGGCAGGCGGGGGTGCCGCCTTATCCACCACAGAGACATCGGGGAGCTTTGCGTCCCTGCAGGAAAACGGGGCTGGGTTTTTTTCCTCCTGTCCCGCTGCACCGATCCAGCTCCCCAGGGCGGGAGGGGAAACGGGGGAAGGGGCTGCTTTTCATAGAATCATAGAATCGTCTAGGTTGCAAGAGACCCTTGGCATCATCGAGTCCAACCATCTACCCTACTCTACAAAGTTCTCCCCTACACCATATCCCCCAACACCACATCTCGACGGTTCTTAAACACATCCAGGGATGGTGACTCGACCACCTCCCTGGGTAGCCTGTTCCAATGCCCGACCACTCCCTCTGTGAAACATTCTTTCCTAATGTCCAGTCTAAACCTACCCTGTTGGAGCTTGAAGCCGTTCCCTCTCGTTCTGTCGTTACCTACCTGTGCCAGGAGACCAGCACCGACCTCTCTACAGTGTCCTTTCAAGTAGTGTTAAGAGAGTGACGAGGTCTCCCCTCAGCCCCCTCTTCCTCATACTAAACAGTCCCAGCTCCTTCAACCGCTCTTCATAGGATTTGTTTTCCAGGCCCTTCACCAGCTTCGTTGCCCTCCTCTGCACTCGCTCCAGCACCTCGACATCTCTCTTGGATTGAGGTGCCCAAAACCGGACGCAATACTCCAGGTGTGGCCTCACCAGTGCCGAGTACAGGGGCACAATCGCCTCCCTACTTCTGCTGCTCACGCTGTTTCTAATACAAGCCAGGATGCCGTTGGCTTTCGTGGCCACCTGGGCACACTGCCGGCTCACGTTCAGCCGCTTGTCCATTAGCACCCCCAGGTCTCTTTCTTCCAGGTGGTTTTCCAGCCACGTTTCCCCAAGCCTGTAGCGCTGCTCGGGGTTATTGTGGCCCACGCGCAGAACCTGGCACTTGCCCTTCTTGAAACTCATACCACTGATGTTGGCCCAACGATCCAATCTACCTAAGTCTCTCTGTAGAGCTTCCCTATCCTCCTGGGAATCAACACTCCTGCTTAAAGCGCTTTTGAAAGCGCTTGGACGCCGGCAAGAGAGAGCAGAGGGGAGGGCCAGTTTGGAAATCCCTTCTAGCGATAGGCTCTCTTTGCAGTCTGGAACCATCTACAGCACAGGCGTTTACGCCTCCGCACTGACCGACCCGTGGGTAAGACTTAGGGAAAACGGATGCTCTTGATACACTTCGACAGAACCTCTGCTAAGAGTCACATCTGTTTAGACTTACAGATTAACACGCACGATAGATAGACAACATCCAATTGGACTAGCGACCTGTCCAGACATCCGCTTTGACGCTTCAATCTCTCTTTATAAATAAATCTTTTAAAAAAATCTTTCCGTCGTCTAAACTCCCATTAAATAATACAGAATCTTTAGAGATACGGGTTGGTATTTGGAACTCCTTTTATATACGTAAGGGAATATTATTTTTCAACACACAGAAAAATGAGAGATTGTTCTCTACTCCAATGCCTCACCCCCGCATATACAGCTTTTAACATTTTTTAAACACCACCGCCCAAAACCCCAACCACCTGCCCCGCACCAAGTTTTCAGGCGTTTGGGGGCCGTGACCCACCCTCTTGTGGGGGGAACCCCACTTAACCCCCACTCACCTGCTCCTCCGCCGCACCGTCGCTCCCCCGCTGACATCCGGCTGCCCCAAATGACATCATCACACCACCACCCCCCCACACACACACACACCGGTTTTTTTAATTCGCCCCAAAAAATGCACCGAACGACCAGACCCAGGGCTGGCCCCTTCCCCTCAGGCGGCTCCACCACCGGCTGCAAACCCGGGCCGGGGCATCTGTCGAGCAGCACGAGACGCGGACAACGAGGCACCTGCAAAACAAACAGCAAACCCCAACCGGAGATCAGCATCATCAAACGAAAGAGCACCGAAGAGAGTAGAGGAATTCCCTCCGGCCGAGGGACAGGACAGGAGCTGAGCTACAGGAGGATTGCGGGGAAACAGCTCCGCTCCAAAGACGGCACGGCCTGCCAAAGCCGGAGCCATCCCGACGCTTCAGGTCCCTATTCAGACTGACCCGTGCCACTTGCAACACCTTCTCAGCCTAACAGCGTAACAAACCCTCCGCCCGCTGGGGGGAAGCGCCTCCTCCCTTCCCTTTCCCTGCCGCTGGAAAGCTCTGCGCGCGTTTAGATACGGCCAAGAAAAATACTCACGCTAGAAAAGCCTCGGACTTTTTCTTCGGCGCTAATTCAACTGGCACAGCTCCGAACCCCCACCGTTGCGCTCTCCGTCTCCAGAACGCGCAGTTGTCATTTGACCGGGGGCTGCTTTCTCTCCTACCCAAGGAGGAGGGACATCTGGCCGGCGGCACTGCCCGAGAGAGATGCTACCGCACTGCCGGGGAAACGCGACGCTGAAAGCCAGGCAGAAATCAGGTTCTTCAGAGCGCTCCGCCTAAAGAAAAGGGGGGGGAAAAACAAAAAACAAAAAAACTAGAAAAAAAACCCAACCAAAAACCCAACCCGTTACCTTCAGTCGCCTCTCTTTTCAAAGATTTGGAACAAATACCTCGCCGCTTAGGGACGCCTAAGACGCTGTAGGCTACAGCCGGTGGACGGTTGCCGTTTAAAGCCTGCAAGTCAGTTTGCACGTTATACGACTTTAACCCTTTTTTTAAAGTCTCCTTTACGATAGAAAAAACCAGGAAGGTAAGAGATTCCCCAAACGGCTGTACTTTTGGCGGGGGGAAATCCAATCCCCGGTGCCGCGATCCACCAGGCTACCGAAAACGACCGGCGGACCGGCCAAGGCTTTTGGCTGTGCCGAACACGCAGAGGAACAGGGTTTGGCCGTGTCCCCGCTGTTACGGGGGACCCAGAGCCCAAAGGCCGGCCATGCCATCGGCCGTCGGAAGAGGTGCCGCGCTCGGGCCTTTGGAAGGACATCGTCTTTCTTTTTGTCCCTATTTAATAGAGCGCGCGACGTCTCCTCGCTGATGACTTCTGCTGCCCAGCGCATCGTCTCCGAGGATCCCCTCTCGTGGGAACTTCAGGAGAGGCAACCGCTTGGCACGAGAAACCGGTGCCCTTTCAGAAAGGGAAACCTCCTTCCGACTGACGTCCAAATGACACGCCGTAGGCTACGGACAACGGACGTTCCTGGAAGGCTCGACTCACCTAAGCCACCTCAGGACTCGCCGCCACCAGTGACGAGGCTGATGATGCTCCTTGGTTCGTGGCAAAGCCTGGAAAACAGGCAGAAGCGGCGCCGGTTCGTCCCGTTTTGTCCACGTCTCTTCGTTGACCGCCCCGGCTTTCAGCGCAGATGCCATGAAAGAGGAGTGACAAAGAAAAGGCGAGGTCAGGCAGCAAAAGAGCTCTGCAGGCTGCCACCTGCAGTCAACCGCGCACCCTGTTTTGGAAGCCACACGCCCGCCCGCCCGCCCGCCACCCCCCGCCCAAAACAAACAAACAAACAAACAAACAAAGAGACAAGAACCCCGGCACCTGGCCTCTTTCTTGTCTTCAGGAGCTCATCCTGAAGCTCATCGCTTCTGTCTTGTCAGAGCAGGAAGCGCAGACCATCTGTATCCCGAGGACACCTGACCGGGATTAACACGTGTCCAGAGGTAGTCCCCATCTCTACGAGCGTGTCGCTTTGGTGCTTTTAATAATCCTAACTCGACGGTAGTCACTGGGACGGTCCTTTACGGTGGCTTCTTCAGACTTCTGGATCGCCAGTCCCAGTATTTCCATTTCATCCTACCAAAAAAAACCCCAAAGCACGTTACAGCTGCACATAACATTTTCTGCACGTTCTTGTACGAGTATTTAAGGCGTAGGAGAAAGAGAAGATCTGAAAGGCAGAAGAGGCATTCAAAAACCGTGCAACTATGAAAAAGTAAAGCAGCTCTCTCGGAAAAGCACGAGAAACGGCCATAAAAGGTATACTTATGAAATACGCCAAGTAATATCGGGGCACCAAAATATACTATATAGGAAGGCTAGGTGGCTCATTTGATAGAAATTCGATGTAAATCTAAGACAGTACCGAGAATTCTGTCTGTAAATGGGTAATATTCGGCACCACTCGGCTCTAAAATTGCCGCTGCGCCTGCCTGTGAAAAATCCTACTTTAAAAGCATCTAGTACGAACCTTAAAGTTTTCATCACAGTTACAGCCATCTTTCACCTTAAAGCATGCTTTACATTGCTGCTGCAGCCTATCTGCCAACTTGGAGTGTACACATCTGGGTATACACGCTTGTAATTCAGGACGATTCGCACAAATCGTTTCTGTGCAGAAAAACAGGCCTCGTTTCATTATGCAATCAAATTTGAAATTTTTTTTCTCGGGAGAAGTTTTGCCTTTTTAACTGTGAGAATTTTAACTAGGAATTCACACGCTGCCCATGCCTCAAATTATGAGGAGACGCATCACAAAACGAACTCAAAACGAACATCCCGGATTCAGGAAAACTAATTGTGCCTCCCCCCTCTGTGGAACGTGTCCGTAGGACAGGAGCGGGCACCCGCTTTGCCACAGAAGCAGACGGATGCGGAATTGCTCCACGCGTGTCGGTTAACACACATTCGGCTAATGGCCCACCACTCCTTGTACGCACAGGCTGACGACAGCCAGGTCGCCCGGTACGGGCTGAACACTTTGCAGGATTTGTTACAAACCTTTTTAGTGAAATAGATTTTGAAACCCCAGGAAACACACCCCTACCTCCGAGAATTGTAGGGCAATAAATATTTTGACAACTTACATTTCACGTCTATCCATGTATGTCCCATTACTGTCTGTGGTCATAAACTATCTAATATAGAATACTAAACGTTGCTACCATTTAAGAACCGAACGACAGCAACTGAACTGAACCGAAAGGAAGAGCTTTTCTTTGAAAATCGCAGTGCCACCTGAGAAGAAGCTGAAGACTGAAAATCGGGCGAGAGAATCACGCAAAAATATCAGCCTTGCTCTAAAAGCAAGACAGGAGAAAACCCACCAAAAAATAAAATGCAGTTTAATTGACCCAAAGGTCACCAAACAAAACAGGCAAAAAGCTTCACAATACACAGCGTTTGCACCGCTGTCGCTTTTCTGGCTTTTGCTGGGCCTAAGAGGTTGCTGTGACTTCCTCGAGCTGCCCTTCTGCGGTCACCAGATTGTTTCAGGGGAGACAGACGTCTCCCGGGGAGGCGCACGCAGAGAGCGCCGCTACGTCTCGGCTGTGACCCCTTGGTCACTGCGTTCCTGCGGTGCCCGTACCCGTGCTACCAACAGGATGTCACAAAAGGACGCAAGAGCAGGGGGAATCGCTACAGGAGTCCTGAATGTTTCCACGGGCTTTTGAAAACCCCATTTTCTAAATTAAGTTACGCGAGGGAGTCTTTTTGAAAGTTACGAGGCTTCTGTGTGTCTGCTACTAAAAACATCCAACCGACCGACTCAAAAAACACCCAGAACACACTTTCCCCACGTTCCCCCGACACCGTAGCCTTTCATCTCGGGGGATTTCCTTTCCTGCCTTGCGAACGGATGCAGGTTAGGGACACCATAAGACAGCTTCCCTAGGGTATCCGAACGGCTGTCAGCGTACCATTTAGATCCCTTGAGTACAAGCAATAGCGCGCGTTACCTCTCCGGTTTGATGCTCGCTGACAGGCCGAATCCTTTGTGGAACCTTAAGCTGTTGTTCCGGCTTCCCTATCTCTTGCTGGAAAAGGTCTCTCTCGTGCTCTCGGTCAATTGCTCGCTCCTGAAAGTGACAAAACAGTGAGGATGCACCATTTCACGTAAAAACTGTCTAAATTAAGGATATTACAGCTTCTTGCTTCTTTTAACACGAGGCTGGTAAGGGTACGTCAGTAGCATTATTACACGTCAGTACGAGCCGGCAACGCGCGCTGGCAGCCCAGAAAGCCAACCCCACCCTGGGCTGCATCAAGAGAAGCGTGGCCAGCGGGTCACGGGAGGCGATTCTACCCCCCTCTACTCTGCGCACGCGAGACCCCACCTGGAGTACGGTGTCCAGCTTTGGAGTCCTCGACACGGGAAGGACGTGGACCTGTTGGAAGGGGCCCAGCGGAGGGCCACGAAAACCATCGGAGGGACGGAGCACCTCCCCTGTGAAGAGAGACTGAGAGAGCTGGGGTTGTTCAGCCTGGAGAAGAGAAGGCTCCGGGGAGACCTCAGAGCAGCCTTCCAATATCTGAAGGGAGCCTACGGGAGAGCCGGAGAGGGACTCTCTGTCGGGAAAGGTAGCGACAGGACAAGGGGTAACGATTTTAAATCGGAAGAGGGGAGATTCAGACTAGATATTAGGAGGAAATTCTTTACCGTGAGGGTGGTGAGGCACTGGAACAGGTTGCCCGGGGAAGCTGTGGATGCCCCATCCCTGGAAGTGTTTAAGGCCAGGCTGGACGGGGCTTTGAGCAACCCGCTCTAGTGGAGGCGTCCCTGCCCAAGGCAGGGGGGCTGCAACACGATGATCTTGAAGGTCCCTTCCAATTCTAACCATTCTACGATTCTATGGTTTTTAAGGTGGCAGAACCTCTTGCGACTTCCATTAACAAAAACTACTCTCACCATTCGGGGCAACAAATCTCACATTTTTGAATAAAAACACGAGGACGGCACTGATACAGCCAGTATTATTTCACAAAAAGGACAGTTTTGTCTCTTCTGTTCAAAGCACAGCATACAAATAGCAATAGGCCAGTATTTTATGGTCTCCTTTCCTCGCGTTCATCCTTCATATATGTAGCATAAATAGGAATTAAGAATAGAAATTAACTTTGTGTTCATACTGAGGAGGAGCCAATGGGAAAAAAGAAATTCTAAATTTTGCATTTCAGTGTTACTTTTGACCAGCTGCAGTTGTTATATCCCACTCTGATATTTGGGGAATACATCTTTATACTGGAAATAAGGCACAGCCGCTGGCATCCGGTGAAACGTCACCTTTAAATGCCACTTTGCTGAACAGACAAACCTGATCAGACGCATTGAAATAAACTAGCTCAAGTAGCTGATACACAGAGGAATGCTCTGTCTAGCAACAGAAGCTTTTGCAAAAATGGAGGAAGCCAGAATAAAGCTGCAACAGTTACAAGTTGCAGATTTGAAAACCTCACCTGCTGTTTGAGCACCCCGCAGCCCGCCCAGCCCCTGCTTTCCCCCGCAGCCCCCAACACCCTCCTGCCCACCCCCCCTGCAGAACCAGCCAAAACGGCTTCTGCTCTCCGCCCCCAAACCGCATCACTTACTGCCCCCTTCCGAGCCCCAAAACCCAGCCGCTGAGCCTCTGCGCAAGTCCCCAAAACGCCGGACTCCACCCCCGCCCCTCAGCCCAAAGCCACACGACTCCCTCTCCGGCTGAAGCCCCAACACCAGCCACGCGAGCCCGTTTGCCAGCCCCGGGAGCCGCGAGCACTTCCCCAGACGCCTCAGCCCGCCCCCCCGCAACGCCGTCTCCCCTCGGAGCCGCCTCGGGACCCCGGCCGCCTTCCCCGCGCCCCCCCGCTGGCCTCGACGCTGTCCAGCTGCCTCGCGACGCTGTCCAGCGGCACCGCGACGCTGCCCAGCGGCACCGCGACGCTGCCCAGCGGCACCGCGACGCTGTCCGGCTGCCCGGTGCTTTCCGCCCGCGCCGGTCCGGTGCGGTGCGGTCCGGTCCGCGCCGCGCCGCAGCCGCTTCCGCGCGCGCCGCCATTTTCCCCCGGCCCCCTCCGCTTCCGGAGCGGCTCGGCCCGCCCATGCGGCGCGCCCATTGGTCACGGCGCCGGAAGCGGCTTCCGTCCTCGGGGAGCCCGTCCCATTGGTCGGTCGCGCCGTCAATCTTCAGCGCCTCCCACCCCGGCCAATCGGAGCGCGGCAGGCGATCCGACCAATCGGAGCGCGGCGGTCGCGCTGTGATTGGCTCGTCCTCCTGTCAATCCGCCAGGGGGCGGTTGCCATGGTGAGGACGCCCCGCCCGGTGGCGCATGCGCAGTAGTGAGGGCGGCGCCGTCCTTACTACTGCGCATGCGCGACCAGGCGGGGCTTCCTCACCATGGCAACCGCCCCCGGGCGGATTGACAGGAGGACGAGCCAATCACAACGCGACCGCCCCGCTCCGATTGGTCGGATCGCCTGCCGCGCTCCGATTGGCCGGACTGGGAGGCGCTGGAGATTGACGGCGCGATCGACCAATGGGACGGGGGCTCCTAGAGGACGGACGCCGCTTACGGCACCGCGACCAATGGGCGCGCGGTATGGGCGGGCCGAGCCGCTCCGGAACCGGAGGGGGCCGGGGGAAAACGGCGGCCAGCCCAGAAATCGCTGCGGACCGGTCCGCAGCGGCCGGAAAGCACCGGGCAGCCGGACAGCGCCCACGCCCACGCCCCCTTCCTTGTCCCCCTCTGAGACCTCACCGGGGCCATGAGCGGTGACCGCTCTCAGCCCGCTTCCCTCCACCCAGGGACCGTGACCACTTACCGGCGGGCAGGCCTTCCCGCTCTCTGCCCTGTCCCCGCTCGCAGTCCGGGCAGCCGCAGCCGTCGCCTCGGCGCCAAAAACCTCCGGTGTTCGCCCCGCAACCAGCCCCAGGGACGCCGCGGCGCTCTGCGCGTGGCCCCGGGGGCCGTGGGGGCGACAGCAGCCAGTCCGCCGGCGTCCAGGAAGGCAGGCGGGGGTGCCGCCTTATCCACCACAGAGACATCGGGGAGCTTTGCGTCCCTGCAGGAAAACGGGGCTGGGTTTTTTTCCTCCTGTCCCGCTGCACCGATCCAGCTCCCCAGGGCGGGAGGGGAAACGGGGGAAGGGGCTGCTTTTCATAGAATCATAGAATCGTCTAGGTTGCAAGAGACCCTTGGCATCATCGAGTCCAACCATCTACCCTACTCTACAAAGTTCTCCCCTACACCATATCCCCCAACACCACATCTCGACGGTTCTTAAACACATCCAGGGATGGTGACTCGACCACCTCCCTGGGTAGCCTGTTCCAATGCCCGACCACTCCCTCTGTGAAACATTCTTTCCTAATGTCCAGTCTAAACCTACCCTGTTGGAGCTTGAAGCCGTTCCCTCTCGTTCTGTCGTTACCTACCTGTGCCAGGAGACCAGCACCGACCTCTCTACAGTGTCCTTTCAAGTAGTGTTAAGAGAGTGACGAGGTCTCCCCTCAGCCCCCTCTTCCTCATACTAAACAGTCCCAGCTCCTTCAACCGCTCTTCATAGGATTTGTTTTCCAGGCCCTTCACCAGCTTCGTTGCCCTCCTCTGCACTCGCTCCAGCACCTCGACATCTCTCTTGGATTGAGGTGCCCAAAACCGGACGCAATACTCCAGGTGCGGCCTCACCAGTGCCGAGTACAGGGGCACAATCGCCTCCCTACTTCTGCTGCTCACGCTGTTTCTAATACAAGCCAGGATGCCGTTGGCTTTCGTGGCCACCTGGGCACACTGCCGGCTCACGTTCAGCCGCTTGTCCATTAGCACCCCCAGGTCTCTTTCTTCCAGGTGGTTTTCCAGCCACGTTTCCCCAAGCCTGTAGCGCTGCTCGGGGTTATTGTGGCCCACGCGCAGAACCTGGCACTTGCCCTTCTTGAAACTCATACCACTGATGTTGGCCCAACGATCCAATCTACCTAAGTCTCTCTGTAGAGCTTCCCTATCCTCCTGGGAATCAACACTCCTGCTTAAAGCGCTTTTGAAAGCGCTTGGACGCCGGCAAGAGAGAGCAGAGGGGAGGGCCAGTTTGGAAATCCCTTCTAGCGATAGGCTCTCTTTGCAGTCTGGAACCATCTACAGCACAGGCGTTTACGCCTCCGCACTGACCGACCCGTGGGTAAGACTTAGGGAAAACGGATGCTCTTGATACACTTCGACAGAACGTCTGCTAAGAGTCACATCTGTTTAGACTTACAGATTAACACGCACGATAGATAGACAACATCCAATTGGACTAGCGACCTGTCCAGACATCCGCTTTGACGCTTCAATCTCTCTTTATAAATAAATCTTTTAAAAAAATCTTTCCGTCGTCTAAACTCCCATTAAATAATACAGAATCTTTAGAGATACGGGTTGGTATTTGGAACTCCTTTTATATACGTAAGGGAATATTATTTTTCAACACACAGAAAAATGAGAGATTGTTCTCTACTCCAATGCCTCACCCCCGCATATACAGCTTTTAACATTTTTTAAACACCACCGCCCAAAACCCCAACCACCTGCCCCGCACCAAGTTTTCAGGCGTTTGGGGGCCGTGACCCACCCTCTTGTGGGGGGAACCCCACTTAACCCCCACTCACCTGCTCCTCCGCCGCACCGTCGCTCCCCCGCTGACATCCGGCTGCCCCAAATGACATCATCACACCACCACCCCCCCCCACACACACACCCCGGTTTTTTTAATTCGCCCCAAAAAATGCACCGAACGACCAGACCCAGGGCTGGCCCCTTCCCCTCAGGCGGCTCCACCACCGGCTGCAAACCCGGGCCAGGGCATCTGTCGAGCAGCACGAGACGCGGACAACGAGGCACCTGCAAAACAAACAGCAAACCCCAACCGGAGATCAGCATCATCAAACGAAAGAGCACCGAAGAGAGTAGAGGAATTCCCTCCGGCCGAGGGACAGGACAGGAGCTGAGCTACAGGAGGATTGCGGGGAAACAGCTCCGCTCCAAAGACGGCACGGCCTGCCAAAGCCGGAGCCATCCCGACGCTTCAGGTCCCTATTCAGACTGACCCGTGCCACTTGCAACACCTTCTCAGCCTAACAGCGTAACAAACCCTCCGCCCGCTGGGGGGAAGCGCCTCCTCCCTTCCCTTTCCCTGCCGCTGGAAAGCTCTGCGCGCGTTTAGATACGGCCAAGAAAAATACTCACGCTAGAAAAGCCTCGGACTTTTTCTTCGGCGCTAATTCAACTGGCACAGCTCCGAACCCCCACCGTTGCGCTCTCCGTCTCCAGAACGCGCAGTTGTCATTTGACCGGGGGCTGCTTTCTCTCCTACCCAAGGAGGAGGGACATCTGGCCGGCGGCACTGCCCGAGAGAGATGCTACCGCACTGCCGGGGAAACGCGACGCTGAAAGCCAGGCAGAAATCAGGTTCTTCAGAGCGCTCCGCCTAAAGAAAAGGGGGGGGAAAAACAAAAAACAAAAAAACTAGAAAAAAAACCCAACCAAAAACCCAACCCGTTACCTTCAGTCGCCTCTCTTTTCAAAGATTTGGAACAAATACCTCGCCGCTTAGGGACGCCTAAGACGCTGTAGGCTACAGCCGGTGGACGGTTGCCGTTTAAAGCCTGCAAGTCAGTTTGCACGTTATACGACTTTAACCCTTTTTTTAAAGTCTCCTTTACGATAGAAAAAACCAGGAAGGTAAGAGATTCCCCAAACGGCTGTACTTTTGGCGGGGGGAAATCCAATCCCCGGTGCCGCGATCCACCAGGCTACCGAAAACGACCGGCGGACCGGCCAAGGCTTTTGGCTGTGCCGAACACGCAGAGGAACAGGGTTTGGCCGTGTCCCCGCTGTTACGGGGGACCCAGAGCCCAAAGGCCGGCCATGCCATCGGCCGTCGGAAGAGGTGCCGCGCTCGGGCCTTTGGAAGGACATCGTCTTTCTTTTTGTCCCTATTTAATAGAGCGCGCGACGTCTCCTCGCTGATGACTTCTGCTGCCCAGCGCATCGTCTCCGAGGATCCCCTCTCGTGGGAACTTCAGGAGAGGCAACCGCTTGGCACGAGAAACCGGTGCCCTTTCAGAAAGGGAAACCTCCTTCCGACTGACGTCCAAATGACACGCCGTAGGCTACGGACAACGGACGTTCCTGGAAGGCTCGACTCACCTAAGCCACCTCAGGACTCGCCGCCACCAGTGACGAGGCTGATGATGCTCCTTGGTTCGTGGCAAAGCCTGGAAAACAGGCAGAAGCGGCGCCGGTTCGTCCCGTTTTGTCCACGTCTCTTCGTTGACCGCCCCGGCTTTCAGCGCAGATGCCATGAAAGAGGAGTGACAAAGAAAAGGCGAGGTCAGGCAGCAAAAGAGCTCTGCAGGCTGCCACCTGCAGTCAACCGCGCACCCTGTTTTGGAAGCCACACGCCCGCCCGCCCGCCCGCCACCCCCCGCCCAAAACAAACAAACAAACAAACAAACAAAGAGACAAGAACCCCGGCACCTGGCCTCTTTCTTGTCTTCAGGAGCTCATCCTGAAGCTCATCGCTTCTGTCTTGTCAGAGCAGGAAGCGCAGACCATCTGTATCCCGAGGACACCTGACCGGGATTAACACGTGTCCAGAGGTAGTCCCCATCTCTACGAGCGTGTCGCTTTGGTGCTTTTAATAATCCTAACTCGACGGTAGTCACTGGGACGGTCCTTTACGGTGGCTTCTTCAGACTTCTGGATCGCCAGTCCCAGTATTTCCATTTCATCCTACCAAAAAAAACCCCAAAGCACGTTACAGCTGCACATAACATTTTCTGCACGTTCTTGTACGAGTATTTAAGGCGTAGGAGAAAGAGAAGATCTGAAAGGCAGAAGAGGCATTCAAAAACCGTGCAACTATGAAAAAGTAAAGCAGCTCTCTCGGAAAAGCACGAGAAACGGCCATAAAAGGTATACTTATGAAATACGCCAAGTAATATCGGGGCACCAAAATATACTATATAGGAAGGCTAGGTGGCTCATTTGATAGAAATTCGATGTAAATCTAAGACAGTACCGAGAATTCTGTCTGTAAATGGGTAATATTCGGCACCACTCGGCTCTAAAATTGCCGCTGCGCCTGCCTGTGAAAAATCCTACTTTAAAAGCATCTAGTACGAACCTTAAAGTTTTCATCACAGTTACAGCCATCTTTCACCTTAAAGCATGCTTTACATTGCTGCTGCAGCCTATCTGCCAACTTGGAGTGTACACATCTGGGTATACACGCTTGTAATTCAGGACGATTCGCACAAATCGTTTCTGTGCAGAAAAACAGGCCTCGTTTCATTATGCAATCAAATTTGAAATTTTTTTTCTCGGGAGAAGTTTTGCCTTTTTAACTGTGAGAATTTTAACTAGGAATTCACACGCTGCCCATGCCTCAAATTATGAGGAGACGCATCACAAAACGAACTCAAAACGAACATCCCGGATTCAGGAAAACTAATTGTGCCTCCCCCCTCTGTGGAACGTGTCCGTAGGACAGGAGCGGGCACCCGCTTTGCCACAGAAGCAGACGGATGCGGAATTGCTCCACGCGTGTCGGTTAACACACATTCGGCTAATGGCCCACCACTCCTTGTACGCACAGGCTGACGACAGCCAGGTCGCCCGGTACGGGCTGAACACTTTGCAGGATTTGTTACAAACCTTTTTAGTGAAATAGATTTTGAAACCCCAGGAAACACACCCCTACCTCCGAGAATTGTAGGGCAATAAATATTTTGACAACTTACATTTCACGTCTATCCATGTATGTCCCATTACTGTCTGTGGTCATAAACTATCTAATATAGAATACTAAACGTTGCTACCATTTAAGAACCGAACGACAGCAACTGAACTGAACCGAAAGGAAGAGCTTTTCTTTGAAAATCGCAGTGCCACCTGAGAAGAAGCTGAAGACTGAAAATCGGGCGAGAGAATCACGCAAAAATATCAGCCTTGCTCTAAAAGCAAGACAGGAGAAAACCCACCAAAAAATAAAATGCAGTTTAATTGACCCAAAGGTCACCAAACAAAACAGGCAAAAAGCTTCACAATACACAGCGTTTGCACCGCTGTCGCTTTTCTGGCTTTTGCTGGGCCTAAGAGGTTGCTGTGACTTCCTCGAGCTGCCCTTCTGCGGTCACCAGATTGTTTCAGGGGAGACAGACGTCTCCCGGGGAGGCGCACGCAGAGAGCGCCGCTACGTCTCGGCTGTGACCCCTTGGTCACTGCGTTCCTGCGGTGCCCGTACCCGTGCTACCAACAGGATGTCACAAAAGGACGCAAGAGCAGGGGGAATCGCTACAGGAGTCCTGAATGTTTCCACGGGCTTTTGAAAACCCCATTTTCTAAATTAAGTTACGCGAGGGAGTCTTTTTGAAAGTTACGAGGCTTCTGTGTGTCTGCTACTAAAAACATCCAACCGACCGACTCAAAAAACACCCAGAACACACTTTCCCCACGTTCCCCCGACACCGTAGCCTTTCATCTCGGGGGATTTCCTTTCCTGCCTTGCGAACGGATGCAGGTTAGGGACACCATAAGACAGCTTCCCTAGGGTATCCGAACGGCTGTCAGCGTACCATTTAGATCCCTTGAGTACAAGCAATAGCGCGCGTTACCTCTCCGGTTTGATGCTCGCTGACAGGCCGAATCCTTTGTGGAACCTTAAGCTGTTGTTCCGGCTTCCCTATCTCTTGCTGGAAAAGGTCTCTCTCGTGCTCTCGGTCAATTGCTCGCTCCTGAAAGTGACAAAACAGTGAGGATGCACCATTTCACGTAAAAACTGTCTAAATTAAGGATATTACAGCTTCTTGCTTCTTTTAACACGAGGCTGGTAAGGGTACGTCAGTAGCATTATTACACGTCAGTACGAGCCGGCAACGCGCGCTGGCAGCCCAGAAAGCCAACCCCACCCTGGGCTGCATCAAGAGAAGCGTGGCCAGCGGGTCACGGGAGGCGATTCTACCCCCCTCTACTCTGCGCACGCGAGACCCCACCTGGAGTACGGTGTCCAGCTTTGGAGTCCTCGACACGGGAAGGACGTGGACCTGTTGGAAGGGGCCCAGCGGAGGGCCACGAAAACCATCGGAGGGACGGAGCACCTCCCCTGTGAAGAGAGACTGAGAGAGCTGGGGTTGTTCAGCCTGGAGAAGAGAAGGCTCCGGGGAGACCTCAGAGCAGCCTTCCAATATCTGAAGGGAGCCTACGGGAGAGCCGGAGAGGGACTCTCTGTCGGGAAAGGTAGCGACAGGACAAGGGGTAACGATTTTAAATCGGAAGAGGGGAGATTCAGACTAGATATTAGGAGGAAATTCTTTACCGTGAGGGTGGTGAGGCACTGGAACAGGTTGCCCGGGGAAGCTGTGGATGCCCCATCCCTGGAAGTGTTTAAGGCCAGGCTGGACGGGGCTTTGAGCAACCCGCTCTAGTGGAGGCGTCCCTGCCCAAGGCAGGGGGGCTGCAACACGATGATCTTGAAGGTCCCTTCCAATTCTAACCATTCTACGATTCTATGGTTTTTAAGGTGGCAGAACCTCTTGCGACTTCCATTAACAAAAACTACTCTCACCATTCGGGGCAACAAATCTCACATTTTTGAATAAAAACACGAGGACGGCACTGATACAGCCAGTATTATTTCACAAAAAGGACAGTTTTGTCTCTTCTGTTCAAAGCACAGCATACAAATAGCAATAGGCCAGTATTTTATGGTCTCCTTTCCTCGCGTTCATCCTTCATATATGTAGCATAAATAGGAATTAAGAATAGAAATTAACTTTGTGTTCATACTGAGGAGGAGCCAATGGGAAAAAAGAAATTCTAAATTTTGCATTTCAGTGTTACTTTTGACCAGCTGCAGTTGTTATATCCCACTCTGATATTTGGGGAATACATCTTTATACTGGAAATAAGGCACAGCCGCTGGCATCCGGTGAAACGTCACCTTTAAATGCCACTTTGCTGAACAGACAAACCTGATCAGACGCATTGAAATAAACTAGCTCAAGTAGCTGATACACAGAGGAATGCTCTGTCTAGCAACAGAAGCTTTTGCAAAAATGGAGGAAGCCAGAATAAAGCTGCAACAGTTACAAGTTGCAGATTTGAAAACCTCACCTGCTGTTTGAGCACCCCGCAGCCCGCCCAGCCCCTGCTTTCCCCCGCAGCCCCCAACACCCTCCTGCCCACCCCCCCTGCAGAACCAGCCAAAACGGCTTCTGCTCTCCGCCCCCAAACCGCATCACTTACTGCCCCCTTCCGAGCCCCAAAACCCAGCCGCTGAGCCTCTGCGCAAGTCCCCAAAACGCCGGACTCCACCCCCGCCCCTCAGCCCAAAGCCACACGACTCCCTCTCCGGCTGAAGCCCCAACACCAGCCACGCGAGCCCGTTTGCCAGCCCCGGGAGCCGCGAGCACTTCCCCAGACGCCTCAGCCCGCCCCCCCGCAACGCCGTCTCCCCTCGGAGCCGCCTCGGGACCCCGGCCGCCTTCCCCGCGCCCCCCCGCTGGCCTCGACGCTGTCCAGCTGCCTCGCGACGCTGTCCAGCGGCACCGCGACGCTGCCCAGCGGCACCGCGACGCTGTCCGGCTGCCCGGTGCTTTCCGCCCGCGCCGGTCCGGTGCGGTGCGGTGCGGTCCGGTCCGCGCCGCGCCGCAGCCGCTTCCGCGCGCGCCGCCATTTTCCCCCGGCCCCCTCCGCTTCCGGAGCGGCTCGGCCCGCCCATGCGGCGCGCCCATTGGTCACGGCGCCGGAAGCGGCTTCCGTCCTCGGGGAGCCCGTCCCATTGGTCGGTCGCGCCGTCAATCTTCAGCGCCTCCCACCCCGGCCAATCGGAGCGCGGCAGGCGATCCGACCAATCGGAGCGCGGCGGTCGCGCTGTGATTGGCTCGTCCTCCTGTCAATCCGCCAGGGGGCGGTTGCCATGGTGAGGACGCCCCGCCCGGTGGCGCATGCGCAGTAGTGAGGGCGGCGCCGTCCTTACTACTGCGCATGCGCGACCAGGCGGGGCTTCCTCACCATGGCAACCGCCCCCGGGCGGATTGACAGGAGGACGAGCCAATCACAACGCGACCGCCCCGCTCCGATTGGTCGGATCGCCTGCCGCGCTCCGATTGGCCGGACTGGGAGGCGCTGGAGATTGACGGCGCGATCGACCAATGGGACGGGGGCTCCTAGAGGACGGACGCCGCTTACGGCACCGCGACCAATGGGCGCGCGGTATGGGCGGGCCGAGCCGCTCCGGAACCGGAGGGGGCCGGGGGAAAACGGCGGCCAGCCCAGAAATCGCTGCGGACCGGTCCGCAGCGGCCGGAAAGCACCGGGCAGCCGGACAGCGCCCACGCCCACGCCCCCTTCCTTGTCCCCCTCTGAGACCTCACCGGGGCCATGAGCGGTGACCGCTCTCAGCCCGCTTCCCTCCACCCAGGGACCGTGACCACTTACCGGCGGGCAGGCCTTCCCGCTCTCTGCCCTGTCCCCGCTCGCAGTCCGGGCAGCCGCAGCCGTCGCCTCGGCGCCAAAAACCTCCGGTGTTCGCCCCGCAACCAGCCCCAGGGACGCCGCGGCGCTCTGCGCGTGGCCCCGGGGGCCGTGGGGGCGACAGCAGCCAGTCCACCGGCGTCCAGGAAGGCAGGCGGGGGTGCCGCCTTATCCACCACAGAGACATCGGGGAGCTTTGCGTCCCTGCAGGAAAACGGGGCTGGGTTTTTTTCCTCCTGTCCCGCTGCACCGATCCAGCTCCCCAGGGCGGGAGGGGAAACGGGGGAAGGGGCTGCTTTTCATAGAATCATAGAATCGTCTAGGTTGCAAGAGACCCTTGGCATCATCGAGTCCAACCATCTACCCTACTCTACAAAGTTCTCCCCTACACCATATCCCCCAACACCACATCTCGACGGTTCTTAAACACATCCAGGGATGGTGACTCGACCACCTCCCTGGGTAGCCTGTTCCAATGCCCGACCACTCCCTCTGTGAAACATTCTTTCCTAATGTCCAGTCTAAACCTACCCTGTTGGAGCTTGAAGCCGTTCCCTCTCGTTCTGTCGTTACCTACCTGTGCCAGGAGACCAGCACCGACCTCTCTACAGTGTCCTTTCAAGTAGTGTTAAGAGAGTGACGAGGTCTCCCCTCAGCCCCCTCTTCCTCATACTAAACAGTCCCAGCTCCTTCAACCGCTCTTCATAGGATTTGTTTTCCAGGCCCTTCACCAGCTTCGTTGCCCTCCTCTGCACTCGCTCCAGCACCTCGACATCTCTCTTGGATTGAGGTGCCCAAAACCGGACGCAATACTCCAGGTGCGGCCTCACCAGTGCCGAGTACAGGGGCACAATCGCCTCCCTACTTCTGCTGCTCACGCTGTTTCTAATACAAGCCAGGATGCCGTTGGCTTTCGTGGCCACCTGGGCACACTGCCGGCTCACGTTCAGCCGCTTGTCCATTAGCACCCCCAGGTCTCTTTCTTCCAGGTGGTTTTCCAGCCACGTTTCCCCAAGCCTGTAGCGCTGCTCGGGGTTATTGTGGCCCACGCGCAGAACCTGGCACTTGCCCTTCTTGAAACTCATACCACTGATGTTGGCCCAACGATCCAATCTACCTAAGTCTCTCTGTAGAGCTTCCCTATCCTCCTGGGAATCAACACTCCTGCTTAAAGCGCTTTTGAAAGCGCTTGGACGCCGGCAAGAGAGAGCAGAGGGGAGGGCCAGTTTGGAAATCCCTTCTAGCGATAGGCTCTCTTTGCAGTCTGGAACCATCTACAGCACAGGCGTTTACGCCTCCGCACTGACCGACCCGTGGGTAAGACTTAGGGAAAACGGATGCTCTTGATACACTTCGACAGAACGTCTGCTAAGAGTCACATCTGTTTAGACTTACAGATTAACACGCACGATAGATAGACAACATCCAATTGGACTAGCGACCTGTCCAGACATCCGCTTTGACGCTTCAATCTCTCTTTATAAATAAATCTTTTAAAAAAATCTTTCCGTCGTCTAAACTCCCATTAAATAATACAGAATCTTTAGAGATACGGGTTGGTATTTGGAACTCCTTTTATATACGTAAGGGAATATTATTTTTCAACACACAGAAAAATGAGAGATTGTTCTCTACTCCAATGCCTCACCCCCGCATATACAGCTTTTAACATTTTTTAAACACCACCGCCCAAAACCCCAACCACCTGCCCCGCACCAAGTTTTCAGGCGTTTGGGGGCCGTGACCCACCCTCTTGTGGGGGGAACCCCACTTAACCCCCACTCACCTGCTCCTCCGCCGCACCGTCGCTCCCCCGCTGACATCCGGCTGCCCCAAATGACATCATCACACCACCACCCCCCCCCACACACACACACCGGTTTTTTTAATTCGCCCCAAAAAATGCACCGAACGACCAGACCCAGGGCTGGCCCCTTCCCCTCAGGCGGCTCCACCACCGGCTGCAAACCCGGGCCGGGGCATCTGTCGAGCAGCACGAGACGCGGACAACGAGGCACCTGCAAAACAAACAGCAAACCCCAACCGGAGATCAGCATCATCAAACGAAAGAGCACCGAAGAGAGTAGAGGAATTCCCTCCGGCCGAGGGACAGGACAGGAGCTGAGCTACAGGAGGATTGCGGGGAAACAGCTCCGCTCCAAAGACGGCACGGCCTGCCAAAGCCGGAGCCATCCCGACGCTTCAGGTCCCTATTCAGACTGACCCGTGCCACTTGCAACACCTTCTCAGCCTAACAGCGTAACAAACCCTCCGCCCGCTGGGGGGAAGCGCCTCCTCCCTTCCCTTTCCCTGCCGCTGGAAAGCTCTGCGCGCGTTTAGATACGGCCAAGAAAAATACTCACGCTAGAAAAGCCTCGGACTTTTTCTTCGGCGCTAATTCAACTGGCACAGCTCCGAACCCCCACCGTTGCGCTCTCCGTCTCCAGAACGCGCAGTTGTCATTTGACCGGGGGCTGCTTTCTCTCCTACCCAAGGAGGAGGGACATCTGGCCGGCGGCACTGCCCGAGAGAGATGCTACCGCACTGCCGGGGAAACGCGACGCTGAAAGCCAGGCAGAAATCAGGTTCTTCAGAGCGCTCCGCCTAAAGAAAAGGGGGGGGAAAAACAAAAAACAAAAAAACTAGAAAAAAAACCCAACCAAAAACCCAACCCGTTACCTTCAGTCGCCTCTCTTTTCAAAGATTTGGAACAAATACCTCGCCGCTTAGGGACGCCTAAGACGCTGTAGGCTACAGCCGGTGGACGGTTGCCGTTTAAAGCCTGCAAGTCAGTTTGCACGTTATACGACTTTAACCCTTTTTTTAAAGTCTCCTTTACGATAGAAAAAACCAGGAAGGTAAGAGATTCCCCAAACGGCTGTACTTTTGGCGGGGGGAAATCCAATCCCCGGTGCCGCGATCCACCAGGCTACCGAAAACGACCGGCGGACCGGCCAAGGCTTTTGGCTGTGCCGAACACGCAGAGGAACAGGGTTTGGCCGTGTCCCCGCTGTTACGGGGGACCCAGAGCCCAAAGGCCGGCCATGCCATCGGCCGTCGGAAGAGGTGCCGCGCTCGGGCCTTTGGAAGGACATCGTCTTTCTTTTTGTCCCTATTTAATAGAGCGCGCGACGTCTCCTCGCTGATGACTTCTGCTGCCCAGCGCATCGTCTCCGAGGATCCCCTCTCGTGGGAACTTCAGGAGAGGCAACCGCTTGGCACGAGAAACCGGTGCCCTTTCAGAAAGGGAAACCTCCTTCCGACTGACGTCCAAATGACACGCCGTAGGCTACGGACAACGGACGTTCCTGGAAGGCTCGACTCACCTAAGCCACCTCAGGACTCGCCGCCACCAGTGACGAGGCTGATGATGCTCCTTGGTTCGTGGCAAAGCCTGGAAAACAGGCAGAAGCGGCGCCGGTTCGTCCCGTTTTGTCCACGTCTCTTCGTTGACCGCCCCGGCTTTCAGCGCAGATGCCATGAAAGAGGAGTGACAAAGAAAAGGCGAGGTCAGGCAGCAAAAGAGCTCTGCAGGCTGCCACCTGCAGTCAACCGCGCACCCTGTTTTGGAAGCCACACGCCCGCCCGCCCGCCCGCCACCCCCCGCCCAAAACAAACAAACAAACAAACAAACAAAGAGACAAGAACCCCGGCACCTGGCCTCTTTCTTGTCTTCAGGAGCTCATCCTGAAGCTCATCGCTTCTGTCTTGTCAGAGCAGGAAGCGCAGACCATCTGTATCCCGAGGACACCTGACCGGGATTAACACGTGTCCAGAGGTAGTCCCCATCTCTACGAGCGTGTCGCTTTGGTGCTTTTAATAATCCTAACTCGACGGTAGTCACTGGGACGGTCCTTTACGGTGGCTTCTTCAGACTTCTGGATCGCCAGTCCCAGTATTTCCATTTCATCCTACCAAAAAAAACCCCAAAGCACGTTACAGCTGCACATAACATTTTCTGCTTGTTCTTGTACGAGTATTTAAGGCGTAGGAGAAAGAGAAGATCTGAAAGGCAGAAGAGGCATTCAAAAACCGTGCAACTATGAAAAAGTAAAGCAGCTCTCTCGGAAAAGCACGAGAAACGGCCATAAAAGGTATACTTATGAAATACGCCAAGTAATATCGGGGCACCAAAATATACTATATAGGAAGGCTAGGTGGCTCATTTGATAGAAATTCGATGTAAATCTAAGACAGTACCGAGAATTCTGTCTGTAAATGGGTAATATTCGGCACCACTCGGCTCTAAAATTGCCGCTGCGCCTGCCTGTGAAAAATCCTACTTTAAAAGCATCTAGTACGAACCTTAAAGTTTTCATCACAGTTACAGCCATCTTTCACCTTAAAGCATGCTTTACATTGCTGCTGCAGCCTATCTGCCAACTTGGAGTGTACACATCTGGGTATACACGCTTGTAATTCAGGACGATTCGCACAAATCGTTTCTGTGCAGAAAAACAGGCCTCGTTTCATTATGCAATCAAATTTGAAATTTTTTTTCTCGGGAGAAGTTTTGCCTTTTTAACTGTGAGAATTTTAACTAGGAATTCACACGCTGCCCATGCCTCAAATTATGAGGAGACGCATCACAAAACGAACTCAAAACGAACATCCCGGATTCAGGAAAACTAATTGTGCCTCCCCCCTCTGTGGAACGTGTCCGTAGGACAGGAGCGGGCACCCGCTTTGCCACAGAAGCAGACGGATGCGGAATTGCTCCACGCGTGTCGGTTAACACACATTCGGCTAATGGCCCACCACTCCTTGTACGCACAGGCTGACGACAGCCAGGTCGCCCGGTACGGGCTGAACACTTTGCAGGATTTGTTACAAACCTTTTTAGTGAAATAGATTTTGAAACCCCAGGAAACACACCCCTACCTCCGAGAATTGTAGGGCAATAAATATTTTGACAACTTACATTTCACGTCTATCCATGTATGTCCCATTACTGTCTGTGGTCATAAACTATCTAATATAGAATACTAAACGTTGCTACCATTTAAGAACCGAACGACAGCAACTGAACTGAACCGAAAGGAAGAGCTTTTCTTTGAAAATCGCAGTGCCACCTGAGAAGAAGCTGAAGACTGAAAATCGGGCGAGAGAATCACGCAAAAATATCAGCCTTGCTCTAAAAGCAAGACAGGAGAAAACCCACCAAAAAATAAAATGCAGTTTAATTGACCCAAAGGTCACCAAACAAAACAGGCAAAAAGCTTCACAATACACAGCGTTTGCACCGCTGTCGCTTTTCTGGCTTTTGCTGGGCCTAAGAGGTTGCTGTGACTTCCTCGAGCTGCCCTTCTGCGGTCACCAGATTGTTTCAGGGGAGACAGACGTCTCCCGGGGAGGCGCACGCAGAGAGCGCCGCTACGTCTCGGCTGTGACCCCTTGGTCACTGCGTTCCTGCGGTGCCCGTACCCGTGCTACCAACAGGATGTCACAAAAGGACGCAAGAGCAGGGGGAATCGCTACAGGAGTCCTGAATGTTTCCACGGGCTTTTGAAAACCCCATTTTCTAAATTAAGTTACGCGAGGGAGTCTTTTTGAAAGTTACGAGGCTTCTGTGTGTCTGCTACTAAAAACATCCAACCGACCGACTCAAAAAACACCCAGAACACACTTTCCCCACGTTCCCCCGACACCGTAGCCTTTCATCTCGGGGGATTTCCTTTCCTGCCTTGCGAACGGATGCAGGTTAGGGACACCATAAGACAGCTTCCCTAGGGTATCCGAACGGCTGTCAGCGTACCATTTAGATCCCTTGAGTACAAGCAATAGCGCGCGTTACCTCTCCGGTTTGATGCTCGCTGACAGGCCGAATCCTTTGTGGAACCTTAAGCTGTTGTTCCGGCTTCCCTATCTCTTGCTGGAAAAGGTCTCTCTCGTGCTCTCGGTCAATTGCTCGCTCCTGAAAGTGACAAAACAGTGAGGATGCACCATTTCACGTAAAAACTGTCTAAATTAAGGATATTACAGCTTCTTGCTTCTTTTAACACGAGGCTGGTAAGGGTACGTCAGTAGCATTATTACACGTCAGTACGAGCCGGCAACGCGCGCTGGCAGCCCAGAAAGCCAACCCCACCCTGGGCTGCATCAAGAGAAGCGTGGCCAGCGGGTCACGGGAGGCGATTCTACCCCCCTCTACTCTGCGCACGCGAGACCCCACCTGGAGTACGGTGTCCAGCTTTGGAGTCCTCGACACGGGAAGGACGTGGACCTGTTGGAAGGGGCCCAGCGGAGGGCCACGAAAACCATCGGAGGGACGGAGCACCTCCCCTGTGAAGAGAGACTGAGAGAGCTGGGGTTGTTCAGCCTGGAGAAGAGAAGGCTCCGGGGAGACCTCAGAGCAGCCTTCCAATATCTGAAGGGAGCCTACGGGAGAGCCGGAGAGGGACTCTCTGTCGGGAAAGGTAGCGACAGGACAAGGGGTAACGATTTTAAATCGGAAGAGGGGAGATTCAGACTAGATATTAGGAGGAAATTCTTTACCGTGAGGGTGGTGAGGCACTGGAACAGGTTGCCCGGGGAAGCTGTGGATGCCCCATCCCTGGAAGTGTTTAAGGCCAGGCTGGACGGGGCTTTGAGCAACCCGCTCTAGTGGAGGCGTCCCTGCCCAAGGCAGGGGGGCTGCAACACGATGATCTTGAAGGTCCCTTCCAATTCTAACCATTCTACGATTCTATGGTTTTTAAGGTGGCAGAACCTCTTGCGACTTCCATTAACAAAAACTACTCTCACCATTCGGGGCAACAAATCTCACATTTTTGAATAAAAACACGAGGACGGCACTGATACAGCCAGTATTATTTCACAAAAAGGACAGTTTTGTCTCTTCTGTTCAAAGCACAGCATACAAATAGCAATAGGCCAGTATTTTATGGTCTCCTTTCCTCGCGTTCATCCTTCATATATGTAGCATAAATAGGAATTAAGAATAGAAATTAACTTTGTGTTCATACTGAGGAGGAGCCAATGGGAAAAAAGAAATTCTAAATTTTGCATTTCAGTGTTACTTTTGACCAGCTGCAGTTGTTATATCCCACTCTGATATTTGGGGAATACATCTTTATACTGGAAATAAGGCACAGCCGCTGGCATCCGGTGAAACGTCACCTTTAAATGCCACTTTGCTGAACAGACAAACCTGATCAGACGCATTGAAATAAACTAGCTCAAGTAGCTGATACACAGAGGAATGCTCTGTCTAGCAACAGAAGCTTTTGCAAAAATGGAGGAAGCCAGAATAAAGCTGCAACAGTTACAAGTTGCAGATTTGAAAACCTCACCTGCTGTTTGAGCACCCCGCAGCCCGCCCAGCCCCTGCTTTCCCCCGCAGCCCCCAACACCCTCCTGCCTACCCCCCCTGCAGAACCAGCCAAAACGGCTTCTGCTCTCCGCCCCCGAACCGCATCACTTACTGCCCCCTTCCGAGCCCCAAAACCCAGCCGCTGAGCCTCTGCGCAAGTCCCCAAAACGCCGGACTCCACCCCCGCCCCTCAGCCCAAAGCCACACGACTCCCTCTCCGGCTGAAGCCCCAACACCAGCCACGCGAGCCCGTTTGCCAGCCCCGGGAGCCGCGAGCACTTCCCCAGACGCCTCAGCCCGCCCCCCCGCAACGCCGTCTCCCCTCGGAGCCGCCTCGGGACCCCGGCCGCCTTCCCCGCGCCCCCCCGCTGGCCTCGACGCTGTCCAGCTGCCTCGCGACGCTGTCCAGCGGCACCGCGACGCTGCCCAGCGGCACCGCGACGCTGTCCGGCTGCCCGGTGCTTTCCGCCCGCGCCGGTCCGGTGCGGTGCGGTGCGGTGCGGTCCGGTCCGCGCCGCGCCGCAGCCGCTTCCGCGCGCGCCGCCATTTTCCCCCGGCCCCCTCCGCTTCCGGAGCGGCTCGGCCCGCCCATGCGGCGCGCCCATTGGTCACGGCGCCGGAAGCGGCTTCCGTCCTCGGGGAGCCCGTCCCATTGGTCGGTCGCGCCGTCAATCTTCAGCGCCTCCCACCCCGGCCAATCGGAGCGCGGCAGGCGATCCGACCAATCGGAGCGCGGCGGTCGCGCTGTGATTGGCTCGTCCTCCTGTCAATCCGCCAGGGGGCGGTTGCCATGGTGAGGACGCCCCGCCCGGTGGCGCATGCGCAGTAGTGAGGGCGGCGCCGTCCTTACTACTGCGCATGCGCGACCAGGCGGGGCTTCCTCACCATGGCAACTGCCCCCGGGCGGATTGACAGGAGGACGAGCCAATCACAACGCGACCGCCCCGCTCCGATTGGTCGGATCGCCTGCCGCGCTCCGATTGGCCGGACTGGGAGGCGCTGGAGATTGACGGCGCGATCGACCAATGGGACGGGGGCTCCTAGAGGACGGACGCCGCTTACGGCACCGCGACCAATGGGCGCGCGGTATGGGCGGGCCGAGCCGCTCCGGAACCGGAGGGGGCCGGGGGAAAACGGCGGCCAGCCCAGAAATCGCTGCGGACCGGTCCGCAGCGGCCGGAAAGCACCGGGCAGCCGGACAGCGCCCACGCCCACGCCCCCTTCCTTGTCCCCCTCTGAGACCTCACCGGGGCCATGAGCGGTGACCGCTCTCAGCCCGCTTCCCTCCACCCAGGGACCGTGACCACTTACCGGCGGGCAGGCCTTCCCGCTCTCTGCCCTGTCCCCGCTCGCAGTCCGGGCAGCCGCAGCCGTCGCCTCGGCGCCAAAAACCTCCGGTGTTCGCCCCGCAACCAGCCCCAGGGACGCCGCGGCGCTCTGCGCGTGGCCCCGGGGGCCGTGGGGGCGACAGCAGCCAGTCCGCCGGCGTCCAGGAAGGCAGGCGGGGGTGCCGCCTTATCCACCACAGAGACATCGGGGAGCTTTGCGTCCCTGCAGGAAAACGGGGCTGGGTTTTTTTCCTCCTGTCCCGCTGCACCGATCCAGCTCCCCAGGGCGGGAGGGGAAACGGGGGAAGGGGCTGCTTTTCATAGAATCATAGAATCGTCTAGGTTGCAAGAGACCCTTGGCATCATCGAGTCCAACCATCTACCCTACTCTACAAAGTTCTCCCCTACACCATATCCCCCAACACCACATCTCGACGGTTCTTAAACACATCCAGGGATGGTGACTCGACCACCTCCCTGGGTAGCCTGTTCCAATGCCCGACCACTCCCTCTGTGAAACATTCTTTCCTAATGTCCAGTCTAAACCTACCCTGTTGGAGCTTGAAGCCGTTCCCTCTCGTTCTGTCGTTACCTACCTGTGCCAGGAGACCAGCACCGACCTCTCTACAGTGTCCTTTCAAGTAGTGTTAAGAGAGTGACGAGGTCTCCCCTCAGCCCCCTCTTCCTCATACTAAACAGTCCCAGCTCCTTCAACCGCTCTTCATAGGATTTGTTTTCCAGGCCCTTCACCAGCTTCGTTGCCCTCCTCTGCACTCGCTCCAGCACCTCGACATCTCTCTTGGATTGAGGTGCCCAAAACCGGACGCAATACTCCAGGTGCGGCCTCACCAGTGCCGAGTACAGGGGCACAATCGCCTCCCTACTTCTGCTGCTCACGCTGTTTCTAATACAAGCCAGGATGCCGTTGGCTTTCGTGGCCACCTGGGCACACTGCCGGCTCACGTTCAGCCGCTTGTCCATTAGCACCCCCAGGTCTCTTTCTTCCAGGTGGTTTTCCAGCCACGTTTCCCCAAGCCTGTAGCGCTGCTCGGGGTTATTGTGGCCCACGCGCAGAACCTGGCACTTGCCCTTCTTGAAACTCATACCACTGATGTTGGCCCAACGATCCAATCTACCTAAGTCTCTCTGTAGAGCTTCCCTATCCTCCTGGGAATCAACACTCCTGCTTAAAGCGCTTTTGAAAGCGCTTGGACGCCGGCAAGAGAGAGCAGAGGGGAGGGCCAGTTTGGAAATCCCTTCTAGCGATAGGCTCTCTTTGCAGTCTGGAACCATCTACAGCACAGGCGTTTACGCCTCCGCACTGACCGACCCGTGGGTAAGACTTAGGGAAAACGGATGCTCTTGATACACTTCGACAGAACGTCTGCTAAGAGTCACATCTGTTTAGACTTACAGATTAACACGCACGATAGATAGACAACATCCAATTGGACTAGCGACCTGTCCAGACATCCGCTTTGACGCTTCAATCTCTCTTTATAAATAAATCTTTTAAAAAAATCTTTCCGTCGTCTAAACTCCCATTAAATAATACAGAATCTTTAGAGATACGGGTTGGTATTTGGAACTCCTTTTATATACGTAAGGGAATATTATTTTTCAACACACAGAAAAATGAGAGATTGTTCTCTACTCCAATGCCTCACCCCCGCATATACAGCTTTTAACATTTTTTAAACACCACCGCCCAAAACCCCAACCACCTGCCCCGCACCAAGTTTTCAGGCGTTTGGGGGCCGTGACCCACCCTCTTGTGGGGGGAACCCCACTTAACCCCCACTCACCTGCTCCTCCGCCGCACCGTCGCTCCCCCGCTGACATCCGGCTGCCCCAAATGACATCATCACACCACCACCCCCCCCCCCACACACACACCGGTTTTTTTAATTCGCCCCAAAAAATGCACCGAACGACCAGACCCAGGGCTGGCCCCTTCCCCTCAGGCGGCTCCACCACCGGCTGCAAACCCGGGCCGGGGCATCTGTCGAGCAGCACGAGACGCGGACAACGAGGCACCTGCAAAACAAACAGCAAACCCCAACCGGAGATCAGCATCATCAAACGAAAGAGCACCGAAGAGAGTAGAGGAATTCCCTCCGGCCGAGGGACAGGACAGGAGCTGAGCTACAGGAGGATTGCGGGGAAACAGCTCCGCTCCAAAGACGGCACGGCCTGCCAAAGCCGGAGCCATCCCGACGCTTCAGGTCCCTATTCAGACTGACCCGTGCCACTTGCAACACCTTCTCAGCCTAACAGCGTAACAAACCCTCCGCCCGCTGGGGGGAAGCGCCTCCTCCCTTCCCTTTCCCTGCCGCTGGAAAGCTCTGCGCGCGTTTAGATACGGCCAAGAAAAATACTCACGCTAGAAAAGCCTCGGACTTTTTCTTCGGCGCTAATTCAACTGGCACAGCTCCGAACCCCCACCGTTGCGCTCTCCGTCTCCAGAACGCGCAGTTGTCATTTGACCGGGGGCTGCTTTCTCTCCTACCCAAGGAGGAGGGACATCTGGCCGGCGGCACTGCCCGAGAGAGATGCTACCGCACTGCCGGGGAAACGCGACGCTGAAAGCCAGGCAGAAATCAGGTTCTTCAGAGCGCTCCGCCTAAAGAAAAGGGGGGGGAAAAACAAAAAACAAAAAAACTAGAAAAAAAACCCAACCAAAAACCCAACCCGTTACCTTCAGTCGCCTCTCTTTTCAAAGATTTGGAACAAATACCTCGCCGCTTAGGGACGCCTAAGACGCTGTAGGCTACAGCCGGTGGACGGTTGCCGTTTAAAGCCTGCAAGTCAGTTTGCACGTTATACGACTTTAACCCTTTTTTTAAAGTCTCCTTTACGATAGAAAAAACCAGGAAGGTAAGAGATTCCCCAAACGGCTGTACTTTTGGCGGGGGGAAATCCAATCCCCGGTGCCGCGATCCACCAGGCTACCGAAAACGACCGGCGGACCGGCCAAGGCTTTTGGCTGTGCCGAACACGCAGAGGAACAGGGTTTGGCCGTGTCCCCGCTGTTACGGGGGACCCAGAGCCCAAAGGCCGGCCATGCCATCGGCCGTCGGAAGAGGTGCCGCGCTCGGGCCTTTGGAAGGACATCGTCTTTCTTTTTGTCCCTATTTAATAGAGCGCGCGACGTCTCCTCGCTGATGACTTCTGCTGCCCAGCGCATCGTCTCCGAGGATCCCCTCTCGTGGGAACTTCAGGAGAGGCAACCGCTTGGCACGAGAAACCGGTGCCCTTTCAGAAAGGGAAACCTCCTTCCGACTGACGTCCAAATGACACGCCGTAGGCTACGGACAACGGACGTTCCTGGAAGGCTCGACTCACCTAAGCCACCTCAGGACTCGCCGCCACCAGTGACGAGGCTGATGATGCTCCTTGGTTCGTGGCAAAGCCTGGAAAACAGGCAGAAGCGGCGCCGGTTCGTCCCGTTTTGTCCACGTCTCTTCGTTGACCGCCCCGGCTTTCAGCGCAGATGCCATGAAAGAGGAGTGACAAAGAAAAGGCGAGGTCAGGCAGCAAAAGAGCTCTGCAGGCTGCCACCTGCAGTCAACCGCGCACCCTGTTTTGGAAGCCACACGCCCGCCCGCCCGCCCGCCACCCCCCGCCCAAAACAAACAAACAAACAAACAAACAAAGAGACAAGAACCCCGGCACCTGGCCTCTTTCTTGTCTTCAGGAGCTCATCCTGAAGCTCATCGCTTCTGTCTTGTCAGAGCAGGAAGCGCAGACCATCTGTATCCCGAGGACACCTGACCGGGATTAACACGTGTCCAGAGGCAGTCCCCATCTCTACGAGCGTGTCGCTTTGGTGCTTTTAATAATCCTAACTCGACGGTAGTCACTGGGACGGTCCTTTACGGTGGCTTCTTCAGACTTCTGGATCGCCAGTCCCAGTATTTCCATTTCATCCTACCAAAAAAAACCCCAAAGCACGTTACAGCTGCACATAACATTTTCTGCTTGTTCTTGTACGAGTATTTAAGGCGTAGGAGAAAGAGAAGATCTGAAAGGCAGAAGAGGCATTCAAAAACCGTGCAACTATGAAAAAGTAAAGCAGCTCTCTCGGAAAAGCACGAGAAACGGCCATAAAAGGTATACTTATGAAATACGCCAAGTAATATCGGGGCACCAAAATATACTATATAGGAAGGCTAGGTGGCTCATTTGATAGAAATTCGATGTAAATCTAAGACAGTACCGAGAATTCTGTCTGTAAATGGGTAATATTCGGCACCACTCGGCTCTAAAATTGCCGCTGCGCCTGCCTGTGAAAAATCCTACTTTAAAAGCATCTAGTACGAACCTTAAAGTTTTCATCACAGTTACAGCCATCTTTCACCTTAAAGCATGCTTTACATTGCTGCTGCAGCCTATCTGCCAACTTGGAGTGTACACATCTGGGTATACACGCTTGTAATTCAGGACGATTCGCACAAATCGTTTCTGTGCAGAAAAACAGGCCTCGTTTCATTATGCAATCAAATTTGAAATTTTTTTTCTCGGGAGAAGTTTTGCCTTTTTAACTGTGAGAATTTTAACTAGGAATTCACACGCTGCCCATGCCTCAAATTATGAGGAGACGCATCACAAAACGAACTCAAAACGAACATCCCGGATTCAGGAAAACTAATTGTGCCTCCCCCCTCTGTGGAACGTGTCCGTAGGACAGGAGCGGGCACCCGCTTTGCCACAGAAGCAGACGGATGCGGAATTGCTCCACGCGTGTCGGTTAACACACATTCGGCTAATGGCCCACCACTCCTTGTACGCACAGGCTGACGACAGCCAGGTCGCCCGGTACGGGCTGAACACTTTGCAGGATTTGTTACAAACCTTTTTAGTGAAATAGATTTTGAAACCCCAGGAAACACACCCCTACCTCCGAGAATTGTAAGGCAATAAATATTTTGACAACTTACATTTCACGTCTATCCATGTATGTCCCATTACTGTCTGTGGTCATAAACTATCTAATATAGAATACTAAACGTTGCTACCATTTAAGAACCGAACGACAGCAACTGAACTGAACCGAAAGGAAGAGCTTTTCTTTGAAAATCGCAGTGCCACCTGAGAAGAAGCTGAAGACTGAAAATCGGGCGAGAGAATCACGCAAAAATATCAGCCTTGCTCTAAAAGCAAGACAGGAGAAAACCCACCAAAAAATAAAATGCAGTTTAATTGACCCAAAGGTCACCAAACAAAACAGGCAAAAAGCTTCACAATACACAGCGTTTGCACCGCTGTCGCTTTTCTGGCTTTTGCTGGGCCTAAGAGGTTGCTGTGACTTCCTCGAGCTGCCCTTCTGCGGTCACCAGATTGTTTCAGGGGAGACAGACGTCTCCCGGGGAGGCGCACGCAGAGAGCGCCGCTACGTCTCGGCTGTGACCCCTTGGTCACTGCGTTCCTGCGGTGCCCGTACCCGTGCTACCAACAGGATGTCACAAAAGGACGCAAGAGCAGGGGGAATCGCTACAGGAGTCCTGAATGTTTCCACGGGCTTTTGAAAACCCCATTTTCTAAATTAAGTTACGCGAGGGAGTCTTTTTGAAAGTTACGAGGCTTCTGTGTGTCTGCTACTAAAAACATCCAACCGACCGACTCAAAAAACACCCAGAACACACTTTCCCCACGTTCCCCCGACACCGTAGCCTTTCATCTCGGGGGATTTCCTTTCCTGCCTTGCGAACGGATGCAGGTTAGGGACACCATAAGACAGCTTCCCTAGGGTATCCGAACGGCTGTCAGCGTACCATTTAGATCCCTTGAGTACAAGCAATAGCGCGCGTTACCTCTCCGGTTTGATGCTCGCTGACAGGCCGAATCCTTTGTGGAACCTTAAGCTGTTGTTCCGGCTTCCCTATCTCTTGCTGGAAAAGGTCTCTCTCGTGCTCTCGGTCAATTGCTCGCTCCTGAAAGTGACAAAACAGTGAGGATGCACCATTTCACGTAAAAACTGTCTAAATTAAGGATATTACAGCTTCTTGCTTCTTTTAACACGAGGCTGGTAAGGGTACGTCAGTAGCATTATTACACGTCAGTACGAGCCGGCAACGCGCGCTGGCAGCCCAGAAAGCCAACCCCACCCTGGGCTGCATCAAGAGAAGCGTGGCCAGCGGGTCACGGGAGGCGATTCTACCCCCCTCTACTCTGCGCACGCGAGACCCCACCTGGAGTACGGTGTCCAGCTTTGGAGTCCTCGACACGGGAAGGACGTGGACCTGTTGGAAGGGGCCCAGCGGAGGGCCACGAAAACCATCGGAGGGACGGAGCACCTCCCCTGTGAAGAGAGACTGAGAGAGCTGGGGTTGTTCAGCCTGGAGAAGAGAAGGCTCCGGGGAGACCTCAGAGCAGCCTTCCAATATCTGAAGGGAGCCTACGGGAGAGCCGGAGAGGGACTCTCTGTCGGGAAAGGTAGCGACAGGACAAGGGGTAACGATTTTAAATCGGAAGAGGGGAGATTCAGACTAGATATTAGGAGGAAATTCTTTACCGTGAGGGTGGTGAGGCACTGGAACAGGTTGCCCGGGGAAGCTGTGGATGCCCCATCCCTGGAAGTGTTTAAGGCCAGGCTGGACGGGGCTTTGAGCAACCCGCTCTAGTGGAGGCGTCCCTGCCCAAGGCAGGGGGGCTGCAACACGATGATCTTGAAGGTCCCTTCCAATTCTAACCATTCTACGATTCTATGGTTTTTAAGGTGGCAGAACCTCTTGCGACTTCCATTAACAAAAACTACTCTCACCATTCGGGGCAACAAATCTCACATTTTTGAATAAAAACACGAGGACGGCACTGATACAGCCAGTATTATTTCACAAAAAGGACAGTTTTGTCTCTTCTGTTCAAAGCACAGCATACAAATAGCAATAGGCCAGTATTTTATGGTCTCCTTTCCTCGCGTTCATCCTTCATATATGTAGCATAAATAGGAATTAAGAATAGAAATTAACTTTGTGTTCATACTGAGGAGGAGCCAATGGGAAAAAAGAAATTCTAAATTTTGCATTTCAGTGTTACTTTTGACCAGCTGCAGTTGTTATATCCCACTCTGATATTTGGGGAATACATCTTTATACTGGAAATAAGGCACAGCCGCTGGCATCCGGTGAAACGTCACCTTTAAATGCCACTTTGCTGAACAGACAAACCTGATCAGACGCATTGAAATAAACTAGCTCAAGTAGCTGATACACAGAGGAATGCTCTGTCTAGCAACAGAAGCTTTTGCAAAAATGGAGGAAGCCAGAATAAAGCTGCAACAGTTACAAGTTGCAGATTTGAAAACCTCACCTGCTGTTTGAGCACCCCGCAGCCCGCCCAGCCCCTGCTTTCCCCCGCAGCCCCCAACACCCTCCTGCCCACCCCCCCTGCAGAACCAGCCAAAACGGCTTCTGCTCTCCGCCCCCAAACCGCATCACTTACTGCCCCCTTCCGAGCCCCAAAACCCAGCCGCTGAGCCTCTGCGCAAGTCCCCAAAACGCCGGACTCCACCCCCGCCCCTCAGCCCAAAGCCACACGACTCCCTCTCCGGCTGAAGCCCCAACACCAGCCACGCGAGCCCGTTTGCCAGCCCCGGGAGCCGCGAGCACTTCCCCAGACGCCTCAGCCCGCCCCCCCGCAACGCCGTCTCCCCTCGGAGCCGCCTCGGGACCCCGGCCGCCTTCCCCGCGCCCCCCCGCTGGCCTCGACGCTGTCCAGCTGCCTCGCGACGCTGTCCAGCGGCACCGCGACGCTGCCCAGCGGCACCGCGACGCTGTCCGGCTGCCCGGTGCTTTCCGCCCGCGCCGGTCCGGTGCGGTGCGGTGCGGTCCGGTCCGCGCCGCGCCGCAGCCGCTTCCGCGCGCGCCGCCATTTTCCCCCGGCCCCCTCCGCTTCCGGAGCGGCTCGGCCCGCCCATGCGGCGCGCCCATTGGTCACGGCGCCGGAAGCGGCTTCCGTCCTCGGGGAGCCCGTCCCATTGGTCGGTCGCGCCGTCAATCTTCAGCGCCTCCCACCCCGGCCAATCGGAGCGCGGCAGGCGATCCGACCAATCGGAGCGCGGCGGTCGCGCTGTGATTGGCTCGTCCTCCTGTCAATCCGCCAGGGGGCGGTTGCCATGGTGAGGACGCCCCGCCCGGTGGCGCATGCGCAGTAGTGAGGGCGGCGCCGTCCTTACTACTGCGCATGCGCGACCAGGCGGGGCTTCCTCACCATGGCAACCGCCCCCGGGCGGATTGACAGGAGGACGAGCCAATCACAACGCGACCGCCCCGCTCCGATTGGTCGGATCGCCTGCCGCGCTCCGATTGGCCGGACTGGGAGGCGCTGGAGATTGACGGCGCGATCGACCAATGGGACGGGGGCTCCTAGAGGACGGACGCCGCTTACGGCACCGCGACCAATGGGCGCGCGGTATGGGCGGGCCGAGCCGCTCCGGAACCGGAGGGGGCCGGGGGAAAACGGCGGCCAGCCCAGAAATCGCTGCGGACCGGTCCGCAGCGGCCGGAAAGCACCGGGCAGCCGGACAGCGCCCACGCCCACGCCCCCTTCCTTGTCCCCCTCTGAGACCTCACCGGGGCCATGAGCGGTGACCGCTCTCAGCCCGCTTCCCTCCACCCAGGGACCGTGACCACTTACCGGCGGGCAGGCCTTCCCGCTCTCTGCCCTGTCCCCGCTCGCAGTCCGGGCAGCCGCAGCCGTCGCCTCGGCGCCAAAAACCTCCGGTGTTCGCCCCGCAACCAGCCCCAGGGACGCCGCGGCGCTCTGCGCGTGGCCCCGGGGGCCGTGGGGGCGACAGCAGCCAGTCCGCCGGCGTCCAGGAAGGCAGGCGGGGGTGCCGCCTTATCCACCACAGAGACATCGGGGAGCTTTGCGTCCCTGCAGGAAAACGGGGCTGGGTTTTTTTCCTCCTGTCCCGCTGCACCGATCCAGCTCCCCAGGGCGGGAGGGGAAACGGGGGAAGGGGCTGCTTTTCATAGAATCATAGAATCGTCTAGGTTGCAAGAGACCCTTGGCATCATCGAGTCCAACCATCTACCCTACTCTACAAAGTTCTCCCCTACACCATATCCCCCAACACCACATCTCGACGGTTCTTAAACACATCCAGGGATGGTGACTCGACCACCTCCCTGGGTAGCCTGTTCCAATGCCCGACCACTCCCTCTGTGAAACATTCTTTCCTAATGTCCAGTCTAAACCTACCCTGTTGGAGCTTGAAGCCGTTCCCTCTCGTTCTGTCGTTACCTACCTGTGCCAGGAGACCAGCACCGACCTCTCTACAGTGTCCTTTCAAGTAGTGTTAAGAGAGTGACGAGGTCTCCCCTCAGCCCCCTCTTCCTCATACTAAACAGTCCCAGCTCCTTCAACCGCTCTTCATAGGATTTGTTTTCCAGGCCCTTCACCAGCTTCGTTGCCCTCCTCTGCACTCGCTCCAGCACCTCGACATCTCTCTTGGATTGAGGTGCCCAAAACCGGACGCAATACTCCAGGTGCGGCCTCACCAGTGCCGAGTACAGGGGCACAATCGCCTCCCTACTTCTGCTGCTCACGCTGTTTCTAATACAAGCCAGGATGCCGTTGGCTTTCGTGGCCACCTGGGCACACTGCCGGCTCACGTTCAGCCGCTTGTCCATTAGCACCCCCAGGTCTCTTTCTTCCAGGTGGTTTTCCAGCCACGTTTCCCCAAGCCTGTAGCGCTGCTCGGGGTTATTGTGGCCCACGCGCAGAACCTGGCACTTGCCCTTCTTGAAACTCATACCACTGATGTTGGCCCAACGATCCAATCTACCTAAGTCTCTCTGTAGAGCTTCCCTATCCTCCTGGGAATCAACACTCCTGCTTAAAGCGCTTTTGAAAGCGCTTGGACGCCGGCAAGAGAGAGCAGAGGGGAGGGCCAGTTTGGAAATCCCTTCTAGCGATAGGCTCTCTTTGCAGTCTGGAACCATCTACAGCACAGGCGTTTACGCCTCCGCACTGACCGACCCGTGGGTAAGACTTAGGGAAAACGGATGCTCTTGATACACTTCGACAGAACGTCTGCTAAGAGTCACATCTGTTTAGACTTACAGATTAACACGCACGATAGATAGACAACATCCAATTGGACTAGCGACCTGTCCAGACATCCGCTTTGACGCTTCAATCTCTCTTTATAAATAAATCTTTTAAAAAAATCTTTCCGTCGTCTAAACTCCCATTAAATAATACAGAATCTTTAGAGATACGGGTTGGTATTTGGAACTCCTTTTATATACGTAAGGGAATATTATTTTTCAACACACAGAAAAATGAGAGATTGTTCTCTAATCCAATGCCTCACCCCCGCATATACAGCTTTTAACATTTTTTAAACACCACCGCCCAAAACCCCAACCACCTGCCCCGCACCAAGTTTTCAGGCGTTTGGGGGCCGTGACCCACCCTCTTGTGGGGGGAACCCCACTTAACCCCCACTCACCTGCTCCTCCGCCGCACCGTCGCTCCCCCGCTGACATCCGGCTGCCCCAAATGACATCATCACACCACCACCCCCCCCCACACACACACACCGGTTTTTTTAATTCGCCCCAAAAAATGCACCGAACGACCAGACCCAGGGCTGGCCCCTTCCCCTCAGGCGGCTCCACCACCGGCTGCAAACCCGGGCCGGGGCATCTGTCGAGCAGCACGAGACGCGGACAACGAGGCACCTGCAAAACAAACAGCAAACCCCAACCGGAGATCAGCATCATCAAACGAAAGAGCACCGAAGAGAGTAGAGGAATTCCCTCCGGCCGAGGGACAGGACAGGAGCTGAGCTACAGGAGGATTGCGGGGAAACAGCTCCGCTCCAAAGACGGCACGGCCTGCCAAAGCCGGAGCCATCCCGACGCTTCAGGTCCCTATTCAGACTGACCCGTGCCACTTGCAACACCTTCTCAGCCTAACAGCGTAACAAACCCTCCGCCCGCTGGGGGGAAGCGCCTCCTCCCTTCCCTTTCCCTGCCGCTGGAAAGCTCTGCGCGCGTTTAGATACGGCCAAGAAAAATACTCACGCTAGAAAAGCCTCGGACTTTTTCTTCGGCACTAATTCAACTGGCACAGCTCCGAACCCCCACCGTTGCGCTCTCCGTCTCCAGAACGCGCAGTTGTCATTTGACCGGGGGCTGCTTTCTCTCCTACCCAAGGAGGAGGGACACCTGGCCGGCGGCACTGCCCGAGAGAGATGCTACCGCACTGCCGGGGAAACGCGACGCTGAAAGCCAGGCAGAAATCAGGTTCTTCAGAGCGCTCCGCCTAAAGAAAAGGGGGGGGAAAAACAAAAAACAAAAAAACTAGAAAAAAAACCCAACCAAAAACCCAACCCGTTACCTTCAGTCGCCTCTCTTTTCAAAGATTTGGAACAAATACCTCGCCGCTTAGGGACGCCTAAGACGCTGTAGGCTACAGCCGGTGGACGGTTGCCGTTTAAAGCCTGCAAGTCAGTTTGCACGTTATACGACTTTAACCCTTTTTTTAAAGTCTCCTTTACGATAGAAAAAACCAGGAAGGTAAGAGATTCCCCAAACGGCTGTACTTTTGGCGGGGGGAAATCCAATCCCCGGTGCCGCGATCCACCAGGCTACCGAAAACGACCGGCGGACCGGCCAAGGCTTTTGGCTGTGCCGAACACGCAGAGGAACAGGGTTTGGCCGTGTCCCCGCTGTTACGGGGGACCCAGAGCCCAAAGGCCGGCCATGCCATCGGCCGTCGGAAGAGGTGCCGCGCTCGGGCCTTTGGAAGGACATCGTCTTTCTTTTTGTCCCTATTTAATAGAGCGCGCGACGTCTCCTCGCTGATGACTTCTGCTGCCCAGCGCATCGTCTCCGAGGATCCCCTCTCGTGGGAACTTCAGGAGAGGCAACCGCTTGGCACGAGAAACCGGTGCCCTTTCAGAAAGGGAAACCTCCTTCCGACTGACGTCCAAATGACACGCCGTAGGCTACGGACAACGGACGTTCCTGGAAGGCTCGACTCACCTAAGCCACCTCAGGACTCGCCGCCACCAGTGACGAGGCTGATGATGCTCCTTGGTTCGTGGCAAAGCCTGGAAAACAGGCAGAAGCGGCGCCGGTTCGTCCCGTTTTGTCCACGTCTCTTCGTTGACCGCCCCGGCTTTCAGCGCAGATGCCATGAAAGAGGAGTGACAAAGAAAAGGCGAGGTCAGGCAGCAAAAGAGCTCTGCAGGCTGCCACCTGCAGTCAACCGCGCACCCTGTTTTGGAAGCCACACGCCCGCCCGCCCGCCCGCCACCCCCCGCCCAAAACAAACAAACAAACAAACAAACAAAGAGACAAGAACCCCGGCACCTGGCCTCTTTCTTGTCTTCAGGAGCTCATCCTGAAGCTCATCGCTTCTGTCTTGTCAGAGCAGGAAGCGCAGACCATCTGTATCCCGAGGACACCTGACCGGGATTAACACGTGTCCAGAGGCAGTCCCCATCTCTACGAGCGTGTCGCTTTGGTGCTTTTAATAATCCTAACTCGACGGTAGTCACTGGGACGGTCCTTTACGGTGGCTTCTTCAGACTTCTGGATCGCCAGTCCCAGTATTTCCATTTCATCCTACCAAAAAAAACCCCAAAGCACGTTACAGCTGCACATAACATTTTCTGCTTGTTCTTGTACGAGTATTTAAGGCGTAGGAGAAAGAGAAGATCTGAAAGGCAGAAGAGGCATTCAAAAACCGTGCAACTATGAAAAAGTAAAGCAGCTCTCTCGGAAAAGCACGAGAAACGGCCATAAAAGGTATACTTATGAAATACGCCAAGTAATATCGGGGCACCAAAATATACTATATAGGAAGGCTAGGTGGCTCATTTGATAGAAATTCGATGTAAATCTAAGACAGTACCGAGAATTCTGTCTGTAAATGGGTAATATTCGGCACCACTCGGCTCTAAAATTGCCGCTGCGCCTGCCTGTGAAAAATCCTACTTTAAAAGCATCTAGTACGAACCTTAAAGTTTTCATCACAGTTACAGCCATCTTTCACCTTAAAGCATGCTTTACATTGCTGCTGCAGCCTATCTGCCAACTTGGAGTGTACACATCTGGGTATACACGCTTGTAATTCAGGACGATTCGCACAAATCGTTTCTGTGCAGAAAAACAGGCCTCGTTTCATTATGCAATCAAATTTGAAATTTTTTTTCTCGGGAGAAGTTTTGCCTTTTTAACTGTGAGAATTTTAACTAGGAATTCACACGCTGCCCATGCCTCAAATTATGAGGAGACGCATCACAAAACGAACTCAAAACGAACATCCCGGATTCAGGAAAACTAATTGTGCCTCCCCCCTCTGTGGAACGTGTCCGTAGGACAGGAGCGGGCACCCGCTTTGCCACAGAAGCAGACGGATGCGGAATTGCTCCACGCGTGTCGGTTAACACACATTCGGCTAATGGCCCACCACTCCTTGTACGCACAGGCTGACGACAGCCAGGTCGCCCGGTACGGGCTGAACACTTTGCAGGATTTGTTACAAACCTTTTTAGTGAAATAGATTTTGAAACCCCAGGAAACACACCCCTACCTCCGAGAATTGTAGGGCAATAAATATTTTGACAACTTACATTTCACGTCTATCCATGTATGTCCCATTACTGTCTGTGGTCATAAACTATCTAATATAGAATACTAAACGTTGCTACCATTTAAGAACCGAACGACAGCAACTGAACTGAACCGAAAGGAAGAGCTTTTCTTTGAAAATCGCAGTGCCACCTGAGAAGAAGCTGAAGACTGAAAATCGGGCGAGAGAATCACGCAAAAATATCAGCCTTGCTCTAAAAGCAAGACAGGAGAAAACCCACCAAAAAATAAAATGCAGTTTAATTGACCCAAAGGTCACCAAACAAAACAGGCAAAAAGCTTCACAATACACAGCGTTTGCACCGCTGTCGCTTTTCTGGCTTTTGCTGGGCCTAAGAGGTTGCTGTGACTTCCTCGAGCTGCCCTTCTGCGGTCACCAGATTGTTTCAGGGGAGACAGACGTCTCCCGGGGAGGCGCACGCAGAGAGCGCCGCTACGTCTCGGCTGTGACCCCTTGGTCACTGCGTTCCTGCGGTGCCCGTACCCGTGCTACCAACAGGATGTCACAAAAGGACGCAAGAGCAGGGGGAATCGCTACAGGAGTCCTGAATGTTTCCACGGGCTTTTGAAAACCCCATTTTCTAAATTAAGTTACGCGAGGGAGTCTTTTTGAAAGTTACGAGGCTTCTGTGTGTCTGCTACTAAAAACATCCAACCGACCGACTCAAAAAACACCCAGAACACACTTTCCCCACGTTCCCCCGACACCGTAGCCTTTCATCTCGGGGGATTTCCTTTCCTGCCTTGCGAACGGATGCAGGTTAGGGACACCATAAGACAGCTTCCCTAGGGTATCCGAACGGCTGTCAGCGTACCATTTAGATCCCTTGAGTACAAGCAATAGCGCGCGTTACCTCTCCGGTTTGATGCTCGCTGACAGGCCGAATCCTTTGTGGAACCTTAAGCTGTTGTTCCGGCTTCCCTATCTCTTGCTGGAAAAGGTCTCTCTCGTGCTCTCGGTCAATTGCTCGCTCCTGAAAGTGACAAAACAGTGAGGATGCACCATTTCACGTAAAAACTGTCTAAATTAAGGATATTACAGCTTCTTGCTTCTTTTAACACGAGGCTGGTAAGGGTACGTCAGTAGCATTATTACACGTCAGTACGAGCCGGCAACGCGCGCTGGCAGCCCAGAAAGCCAACCCCACCCTGGGCTGCATCAAGAGAAGCGTGGCCAGCGGGTCACGGGAGGCGATTCTACCCCCCTCTACTCTGCGCACGCGAGACCCCACCTGGAGTACGGTGTCCAGCTTTGGAGTCCTCGACACGGGAAGGACGTGGACCTGTTGGAAGGGGCCCAGCGGAGGGCCACGAAAACCATCGGAGGGACGGAGCACCTCCCCTGTGAAGAGAGACTGAGAGAGCTGGGGTTGTTCAGCCTGGAGAAGAGAAGGCTCCGGGGAGACCTCAGAGCAGCCTTCCAATATCTGAAGGGAGCCTACGGGAGAGCCGGAGAGGGACTCTCTGTCGGGAAAGGTAGCGACAGGACAAGGGGTAACGATTTTAAATCGGAAGAGGGGAGATTCAGACTAGATATTAGGAGGAAATTCTTTACCGTGAGGGTGGTGAGGCACTGGAACAGGTTGCCCGGGGAAGCTGTGGATGCCCCATCCCTGGAAGTGTTTAAGGCCAGGCTGGACGGGGCTTTGAGCAACCCGCTCTAGTGGAGGCGTCCCTGCCCAAGGCAGGGGGGCTGCAACACGATGATCTTGAAGGTCCCTTCCAATTCTAACCATTCTACGATTCTATGGTTTTTAAGGTGGCAGAACCTCTTGCGACTTCCATTAACAAAAACTACTCTCACCATTCGGGGCAACAAATCTCACATTTTTGAATAAAAACACGAGGACGGCACTGATACAGCCAGTATTATTTCACAAAAAGGACAGTTTTGTCTCTTCTGTTCAAAGCACAGCATACAAATAGCAATAGGCCAGTATTTTATGGTCTCCTTTCCTCGCGTTCATCCTTCATATATGTAGCATAAATAGGAATTAAGAATAGAAATTAACTTTGTGTTCATACTGAGGAGGAGCCAATGGGAAAAAAGAAATTCTAAATTTTGCATTTCAGTGTTACTTTTGACCAGCTGCAGTTGTTATATCCCACTCTGATATTTGGGGAATACATCTTTATACTGGAAATAAGGCACAGCCGCTGGCATCCGGTGAAACGTCACCTTTAAATGCCACTTTGCTGAACAGACAAACCTGATCAGACGCATTGAAATAAACTAGCTCAAGTAGCTGATACACAGAGGAATGCTCTGTCTAGCAACAGAAGCTTTTGCAAAAATGGAGGAAGCCAGAATAAAGCTGCAACAGTTACAAGTTGCAGATTTGAAAACCTCACCTGCTGTTTGAGCACCCCGCAGCCCGCCCAGCCCCTGCTTTCCCCCGCAGCCCCCAACACCCTCCTGCCCACCCCCCCTGCAGAACCAGCCAAAACGGCTTCTGCTCTCCGCCCCCAAACCGCATCACTTACTGCCCCCTTCCGAGCCCCAAAACCCAGCCGCTGAGCCTCTGCGCAAGTCCCCAAAACGCCGGACTCCACCCCCGCCCCTCAGCCCAAAGCCACACGACTCCCTCTCCGGCTGAAGCCCCAACACCAGCCACGCGAGCCCGTTTGCCAGCCCCGGGAGCCGCGAGCACTTCCCCAGACGCCTCAGCCCGCCCCCCCGCAACGCCGTCTCCCCTCGGAGCCGCCTCGGGACCCCGGCCGCCTTCCCCGCGCCCCCCCGCTGGCCTCGACGCTGTCCAGCTGCCTCGCGACGCTGTCCAGCGGCACCGCGACGCTGCCCAGCGGCACCGCGACGCTGCCCAGCGGCACCGCGACGCTGTCCGGCTGCCCGGTGCTTTCCGCCCGCGCCGGTCCGGTGCGGTGCGGTCCGGTCCGCGCCGCGCCGCAGCCGCTTCCGCGCGCGCCGCCATTTTCCCCCGGCCCCCTCCGCTTCCGGAGCGGCTCGGCCCGCCCATGCGGCGCGCCCATTGGTCACGGCGCCGGAAGCGGCTTCCGTCCTCGGGGAGCCCGTCCCATTGGTCGGTCGCGCCGTCAATCTTCAGCGCCTCCCACCCCGGCCAATCGGAGCGCGGCAGGCGATCCGACCAATCGGAGCGCGGCGGTCGCGCTGTGATTGGCTCGTCCTCCTGTCAATCCGCCAGGGGGCGGTTGCCATGGTGAGGACGCCCCGCCCGGTGGCGCATGCGCAGTAGTGAGGGCGGCGCCGTCCTTACTACTGCGCATGCGCGACCAGGCGGGGCTTCCTCACCATGGCAACCGCCCCCGGGCGGATTGACAGGAGGACGAGCCAATCACAACGCGACCGCCCCGCTCCGATTGGTCGGATCGCCTGCCGCGCTCCGATTGGCCGGACTGGGAGGCGCTGGAGATTGACGGCGCGATCGACCAATGGGACGGGGGCTCCTAGAGGACGGACGCCGCTTACGGCACCGCGACCAATGGGCGCGCGGTATGGGCGGGCCGAGCCGCTCCGGAACCGGAGGGGGCCGGGGGAAAACGGCGGCCAGCCCAGAAATCGCTGCGGACCGGTCCGCAGCGGCCGGAAAGCACCGGGCAGCCGGACAGCGCCCACGCCCACGCCCCCTTCCTTGTCCCCCTCTGAGACCTCACCGGGGCCATGAGCGGTGACCGCTCTCAGCCCGCTTCCCTCCACCCAGGGACCGTGACCACTTACCGGCGGGCAGGCCTTCCCGCTCTCTGCCCTGTCCCCGCTCGCAGTCCGGGCAGCCGCAGCCGTCGCCTCGGCGCCAAAAACCTCCGGTGTTCGCCCCGCAACCAGCCCCAGGGACGCCGCGGCGCTCTGCGCGTGGCCCCGGGGGCCGTGGGGGCGACAGCAGCCAGTCCGCCGGCGTCCAGGAAGGCAGGCGGGGGTGCCGCCTTATCCACCACAGAGACATCGGGGAGCTTTGCGTCCCTGCAGGAAAACGGGGCTGGGTTTTTTTCCTCCTGTCCCGCTGCACCGATCCAGCTCCCCAGGGCGGGAGGGGAAACGGGGGAAGGGGCTGCTTTTCATAGAATCATAGAATCGTCTAGGTTGCAAGAGACCCTTGGCATCATCGAGTCCAACCATCTACCCTACTCTACAAAGTTCTCCCCTACACCATATCCCCCAACACCACATCTCGACGGTTCTTAAACACATCCAGGGATGGTGACTCGACCACCTCCCTGGGTAGCCTGTTCCAATGCCCGACCACTCCCTCTGTGAAACATTCTTTCCTAATGTCCAGTCTAAACCTACCCTGTTGGAGCTTGAAGCCGTTCCCTCTCGTTCTGTCGTTACCTACCTGTGCCAGGAGACCAGCACCGACCTCTCTACAGTGTCCTTTCAAGTAGTGTTAAGAGAGTGACGAGGTCTCCCCTCAGCCCCCTCTTCCTCATACTAAACAGTCCCAGCTCCTTCAACCGCTCTTCATAGGATTTGTTTTCCAGGCCCTTCACCAGCTTCGTTGCCCTCCTCTGCACTCGCTCCAGCACCTCGACATCTCTCTTGGATTGAGGTGCCCAAAACCGGACGCAATACTCCAGGTGCGGCCTCACCAGTGCCGAGTACAGGGGCACAATCGCCTCCCTACTTCTGCTGCTCACGCTGTTTCTAATACAAGCCAGGATGCCGTTGGCTTTCGTGGCCACCTGGGCACACTGCCGGCTCACGTTCAGCCGCTTGTCCATTAGCACCCCCAGGTCTCTTTCTTCCAGGTGGTTTTCCAGCCACGTTTCCCCAAGCCTGTAGCGCTGCTCGGGGTTATTGTGGCCCACGCGCAGAACCTGGCACTTGCCCTTCTTGAAACTCATACCACTGATGTTGGCCCAACGATCCAATCTACCTAAGTCTCTCTGTAGAGCTTCCCTATCCTCCTGGGAATCAACACTCCTGCTTAAAGCGCTTTTGAAAGCGCTTGGACGCCGGCAAGAGAGAGCAGAGGGGAGGGCCAGTTTGGAAATCCCTTCTAGCGATAGGCTCTCTTTGCAGTCTGGAACCATCTACAGCACAGGCGTTTACGCCTCCGCACTGACCGACCCGTGGGTAAGACTTAGGGAAAACGGATGCTCTTGATACACTTCGACAGAACGTCTGCTAAGAGTCACATCTGTTTAGACTTACAGATTAACACGCACGATAGATAGACAACATCCAATTGGACTAGCGACCTGTCCAGACATCCGCTTTGACGCTTCAATCTCTCTTTATAAATAAATCTTTTAAAAAAATCTTTCCGTCGTCTAAACTCCCATTAAATAATACAGAATCTTTAGAGATACGGGTTGGTATTTGGAACTCCTTTTATATACGTAAGGGAATATTATTTTTCAACACACAGAAAAATGAGAGATTGTTCTCTACTCCAATGCCTCACCCCCGCATATACAGCTTTTAACATTTTTTAAACACCACCGCCCAAAACCCCAACCACCTGCCCCGCACCAAGTTTTCAGGCGTTTGGGGGCCGTGACCCACCCTCTTGTGGGGGGAACCCCACTTAACCCCCACTCACCTGCTCCTCCGCCGCACCGTCGCTCCCCCGCTGACATCCGGCTGCCCCAAATGACATCATCACACCACCACCCCCCCCCACACACACACCCCGGTTTTTTTAATTCGCCCCAAAAAATGCACCGAACGACCAGACCCAGGGCTGGCCCCTTCCCCTCAGGCGGCTCCACCACCGGCTGCAAACCCGGGCCAGGGCATCTGTCGAGCAGCACGAGACGCGGACAACGAGGCACCTGCAAAACAAACAGCAAACCCCAACCGGAGATCAGCATCATCAAACGAAAGAGCACCGAAGAGAGTAGAGGAATTCCCTCCGGCCGAGGGACAGGACAGGAGCTGAGCTACAGGAGGATTGCGGGGAAACAGCTCCGCTCCAAAGACGGCACGGCCTGCCAAAGCCGGAGCCATCCCGACGCTTCAGGTCCCTATTCAGACTGACCCGTGCCACTTGCAACACCTTCTCAGCCTAACAGCGTAACAAACCCTCCGCCCGCTGGGGGGAAGCGCCTCCTCCCTTCCCTTTCCCTGCCGCTGGAAAGCTCTGCGCGCGTTTAGATACGGCCAAGAAAAATACTCACGCTAGAAAAGCCTCGGACTTTTTCTTCGGCGCTAATTCAACTGGCACAGCTCCGAACCCCCACCGTTGCGCTCTCCGTCTCCAGAACGCGCAGTTGTCATTTGACCGGGGGCTGCTTTCTCTCCTACCCAAGGAGGAGGGACATCTGGCCGGCGGCACTGCCCGAGAGAGATGCTACCGCACTGCCGGGGAAACGCGACGCTGAAAGCCAGGCAGAAATCAGGTTCTTCAGAGCGCTCCGCCTAAAGAAAAGGGGGGGGAAAAACAAAAAACAAAAAAACTAGAAAAAAAACCCAACCAAAAACCCAACCCGTTACCTTCAGTCGCCTCTCTTTTCAAAGATTTGGAACAAATACCTCGCCGCTTAGGGACGCCTAAGACGCTGTAGGCTACAGCCGGTGGACGGTTGCCGTTTAAAGCCTGCAAGTCAGTTTGCACGTTATACGACTTTAACCCTTTTTTTAAAGTCTCCTTTACGATAGAAAAAACCAGGAAGGTAAGAGATTCCCCAAACGGCTGTACTTTTGGCGGGGGGAAATCCAATCCCCGGTGCCGCGATCCACCAGGCTACCGAAAACGACCGGCGGACCGGCCAAGGCTTTTGGCTGTGCCGAACACGCAGAGGAACAGGGTTTGGCCGTGTCCCCGCTGTTACGGGGGACCCAGAGCCCAAAGGCCGGCCATGCCATCGGCCGTCGGAAGAGGTGCCGCGCTCGGGCCTTTGGAAGGACATCGTCTTTCTTTTTGTCCCTATTTAATAGAGCGCGCGACGTCTCCTCGCTGATGACTTCTGCTGCCCAGCGCATCGTCTCCGAGGATCCCCTCTCGTGGGAACTTCAGGAGAGGCAACCGCTTGGCACGAGAAACCGGTGCCCTTTCAGAAAGGGAAACCTCCTTCCGACTGACGTCCAAATGACACGCCGTAGGCTACGGACAACGGACGTTCCTGGAAGGCTCGACTCACCTAAGCCACCTCAGGACTCGCCGCCACCAGTGACGAGGCTGATGATGCTCCTTGGTTCGTGGCAAAGCCTGGAAAACAGGCAGAAGCGGCGCCGGTTCGTCCCGTTTTGTCCACGTCTCTTCGTTGACCGCCCCGGCTTTCAGCGCAGATGCCATGAAAGAGGAGTGACAAAGAAAAGGCGAGGTCAGGCAGCAAAAGAGCTCTGCAGGCTGCCACCTGCAGTCAACCGCGCACCCTGTTTTGGAAGCCACACGCCCGCCCGCCCGCCCGCCACCCCCCGCCCAAAACAAACAAACAAACAAACAAACAAAGAGACAAGAACCCCGGCACCTGGCCTCTTTCTTGTCTTCAGGAGCTCATCCTGAAGCTCATCGCTTCTGTCTTGTCAGAGCAGGAAGCGCAGACCATCTGTATCCCGAGGACACCTGACCGGGATTAACACGTGTCCAGAGGTAGTCCCCATCTCTACGAGCGTGTCGCTTTGGTGCTTTTAATAATCCTAACTCGACGGTAGTCACTGGGACGGTCCTTTACGGTGGCTTCTTCAGACTTCTGGATCGCCAGTCCCAGTATTTCCATTTCATCCTACCAAAAAAAACCCCAAAGCACGTTACAGCTGCACATAACATTTTCTGCTTGTTCTTGTACGAGTATTTAAGGCGTAGGAGAAAGAGAAGATCTGAAAGGCAGAAGAGGCATTCAAAAACCGTGCAACTATGAAAAAGTAAAGCAGCTCTCTCGGAAAAGCACGAGAAACGGCCATAAAAGGTATACTTATGAAATACGCCAAGTAATATCGGGGCACCAAAATATACTATATAGGAAGGCTAGGTGGCTCATTTGATAGAAATTCGATGTAAATCTAAGACAGTACCGAGAATTCTGTCTGTAAATGGGTAATATTCGGCACCACTCGGCTCTAAAATTGCCGCTGCGCCTGCCTGTGAAAAATCCTACTTTAAAAGCATCTAGTACGAACCTTAAAGTTTTCATCACAGTTACAGCCATCTTTCACCTTAAAGCATGCTTTACATTGCTGCTGCAGCCTATCTGCCAACTTGGAGTGTACACATCTGGGTATACACGCTTGTAATTCAGGACGATTCGCACAAATCGTTTCTGTGCAGAAAAACAGGCCTCGTTTCATTATGCAATCAAATTTGAAATTTTTTTTCTCGGGAGAAGTTTTGCCTTTTTAACTGTGAGAATTTTAACTAGGAATTCACACGCTGCCCATGCCTCAAATTATGAGGAGACGCATCACAAAACGAACTCAAAACGAACATCCCGGATTCAGGAAAACTAATTGTGCCTCCCCCCTCTGTGGAACGTGTCCGTAGGACAGGAGCGGGCACCCGCTTTGCCACAGAAGCAGACGGATGCGGAATTGCTCCACGCGTGTCGGTTAACACACATTCGGCTAATGGCCCACCACTCCTTGTACGCACAGGCTGACGACAGCCAGGTCGCCCGGTACGGGCTGAACACTTTGCAGGATTTGTTACAAACCTTTTTAGTGAAATAGATTTTGAAACCCCAGGAAACACACCCCTACCTCCGAGAATTGTAGGGCAATAAATATTTTGACAACTTACATTTCACGTCTATCCATGTATGTCCCATTACTGTCTGTGGTCATAAACTATCTAATATAGAATACTAAACGTTGCTACCATTTAAGAACCGAACGACAGCAACTGAACTGAACCGAAAGGAAGAGCTTTTCTTTGAAAATCGCAGTGCCACCTGAGAAGAAGCTGAAGACTGAAAATCGGGCGAGAGAATCACGCAAAAATATCAGCCTTGCTCTAAAAGCAAGACAGGAGAAAACCCACCAAAAAATAAAATGCAGTTTAATTGACCCAAAGGTCACCAAACAAAACAGGCAAAAAGCTTCACAATACACAGCGTTTGCACCGCTGTCGCTTTTCTGGCTTTTGCTGGGCCTAAGAGGTTGCTGTGACTTCCTCGAGCTGCCCTTCTGCGGTCACCAGATTGTTTCAGGGGAGACAGACGTCTCCCGGGGAGGCGCACGCAGAGAGCGCCGCTACGTCTCGGCTGTGACCCCTTGGTCACTGCGTTCCTGCGGTGCCCGTACCCGTGCTACCAACAGGATGTCACAAAAGGACGCAAGAGCAGGGGGAATCGCTACAGGAGTCCTGAATGTTTCCATGGGCTTTTGAAAACCCCATTTTCTAAATTAAGTTACGCGAGGGAGTCTTTTTGAAAGTTACGAGGCTTCTGTGTGTCTGCTACTAAAAACATCCAACCGACCGACTCAAAAAACACCCAGAACACACTTTCCCCACGTTCCCCCGACACCGTAGCCTTTCATCTCGGGGGATTTCCTTTCCTGCCTTGCGAACGGATGCAGGTTAGGGACACCATAAGACAGCTTCCCTAGGGTATCCGAACGGGTGTCAGCGTACCATTTAGATCCCTTGAGTACAAGCAATAGCGCGCGTTACCTCTCCGGTTTGATGCTCGCTGACAGGCCGAATCCTTTGTGGAACCTTAAGCTGTTGTTCCGGCTTCCCTATCTCTTGCTGGAAAAGGTCTCTCTCGTGCTCTCGGTCAATTGCTCGCTCCTGAAAGTGACAAAACAGTGAGGATGCACCATTTCACGTAAAAACTGTCTAAATTAAGGATATTACAGCTTCTTGCTTCTTTTAACACGAGGCTGGTAAGGGTACGTCAGTAGCATTATTACACGTCAGTACGAGCCGGCAACGCGCGCTGGCAGCCCAGAAAGCCAACCCCACCCTGGGCTGCATCAAGAGAAGCGTGGCCAGCGGGTCACGGGAGGCGATTCTACCCCCCTCTACTCTGCGCACGCGAGACCCCACCTGGAGTACGGTGTCCAGCTTTGGAGTCCTCGACACGGGAAGGACGTGGACCTGTTGGAAGGGGCCCAGCGGAGGGCCACGAAAACCATCGGAGGGACGGAGCACCTCCCCTGTGAAGAGAGACTGAGAGAGCTGGGGTTGTTCAGCCTGGAGAAGAGAAGGCTCCGGGGAGACCTCAGAGCAGCCTTCCAATATCTGAAGGGAGCCTACGGGAGAGCCGGAGAGGGACTCTCTGTCGGGAAAGGTAGCGACAGGACAAGGGGTAACGATTTTAAATCGGAAGAGGGGAGATTCAGACTAGATATTAGGAGGAAATTCTTTACCGTGAGGGTGGTGAGGCACTGGAACAGGTTGCCCGGGGAAGCTGTGGATGCCCCATCCCTGGAAGTGTTTAAGGCCAGGCTGGACGGGGCTTTGAGCAACCCGCTCTAGTGGAGGCGTCCCTGCCCAAGGCAGGGGGGCTGCAACACGATGATCTTGAAGGTCCCTTCCAATTCTAACCATTCTACGATTCTATGGTTTTTAAGGTGGCAGAACCTCTTGCGACTTCCATTAACAAAAACTACTCTCACCATTCGGGGCAACAAATCTCACATTTTTGAATAAAAACACGAGGACGGCACTGATACAGCCAGTATTATTTCACAAAAAGGACAGTTTTGTCTCTTCTGTTCAAAGCACAGCATACAAATAGCAATAGGCCAGTATTTTATGGTCTCCTTTCCTCGCGTTCATCCTTCATATATGTAGCATAAATAGGAATTAAGAATAGAAATTAACTTTGTGTTCATACTGAGGAGGAGCCAATGGGAAAAAAGAAATTCTAAATTTTGCATTTCAGTGTTACTTTTGACCAGCTGCAGTTGTTATATCCCACTCTGATATTTGGGGAATACATCTTTATACTGGAAATAAGGCACAGCCGCTGGCATCCGGTGAAACGTCACCTTTAAATGCCACTTTGCTGAACAGACAAACCTGATCAGACGCATTGAAATAAACTAGCTCAAGTAGCTGATACACAGAGGAATGCTCTGTCTAGCAACAGAAGCTTTTGCAAAAATGGAGGAAGCCAGAATAAAGCTGCAACAGTTACAAGTTGCAGATTTGAAAACCTCACCTGCTGTTTGAGCACCCCGCAGCCCGCCCAGCCCCTGCTTTCCCCCGCAGCCCCCAACACCCTCCTGCCCACCCCCCCTGCAGAACCAGCCAAAACGGCTTCTGCTCTCCGCCCCCAAACCGCATCACTTACTGCCCCCTTCCGAGCCCCAAAACCCAGCCGCTGAGCCTCTGCGCAAGTCCCCAAAACGCCGGACTCCACCCCCGCCCCTCAGCCCAAAGCCACACGACTCCCTCTCCGGCTGAAGCCCCAACACCAGCCACGCGAGCCCGTTTGCCAGCCCCGGGAGCCGCGAGCACTTCCCCAGACGCCTCAGCCCGCCCCCCCGCAACGCCGTCTCCCCTCGGAGCCGCCTCGGGACCCCGGCCGCCTTCCCCGCGCCCCCCCGCTGGCCTCGACGCTGTCCAGCTGCCTCGCGACGCTGTCCAGCGGCACCGCGACGCTGCCCAGCGGCACCGCGACGCTGTCCGGCTGCCCGGTGCTTTCCGCCCGCGCCGGTCCGGTGCGGTGCGGTGCGGTCCGGTCCGCGCCGCGCCGCAGCCGCTTCCGCGCGCGCCGCCATTTTCCCCCGGCCCCCTCCGCTTCCGGAGCGGCTCGGCCCGCCCATGCGGCGCGCCCATTGGTCACGGCGCCGGAAGCGGCTTCCGTCCTCGGGGAGCCCGTCCCATTGGTCGGTCGCGCCGTCAATCTTCAGCGCCTCCCACCCCGGCCAATCGGAGCGCGGCAGGCGATCCGACCAATCGGAGCGCGGCGGTCGCGCTGTGATTGGCTCGTCCTCCTGTCAATCCGCCAGGGGGCGGTTGCCATGGTGAGGACGCCCCGCCCGGTGGCGCATGCGCAGTAGTGAGGGCGGCGCCGTCCTTACTACTGCGCATGCGCGACCAGGCGGGGCTTCCTCACCATGGCAACTGCCCCCGGGCGGATTGACAGGAGGACGAGCCAATCACAACGCGACCGCCCCGCTCCGATTGGTCGGATCGCCTGCCGCGCTCCGATTGGCCGGACTGGGAGGCGCTGGAGATTGACGGCGCGATCGACCAATGGGACGGGGGCTCCTAGAGGACGGACGCCGCTTACGGCACCGCGACCAATGGGCGCGCGGTATGGGCGGGCCGAGCCGCTCCGGAACCGGAGGGGGCCGGGGGAAAACGGCGGCCAGCCCAGAAATCGCTGCGGACCGGTCCGCAGCGGCCGGAAAGCACCGGGCAGCCGGACAGCGCCCACGCCCACGCCCCCTTCCTTGTCCCCCTCTGAGACCTCACCGGGGCCATGAGCGGTGACCGCTCTCAGCCCGCTTCCCTCCACCCAGGGACCGTGACCACTTACCGGCGGGCAGGCCTTCCCGCTCTCTGCCCTGTCCCCGCTCGCAGTCCGGGCAGCCGCAGCCGTCGCCTCGGCGCCAAAAACCTCCGGTGTTCGCCCCGCAACCAGCCCCAGGGACGCCGCGGCGCTCTGCGCGTGGCCCCGGGGGCCGTGGGGGCGACAGCAGCCAGTCCACCGGCGTCCAGGAAGGCAGGCGGGGGTGCCGCCTTATCCACCACAGAGACATCGGGGAGCTTTGCGTCCCTGCAGGAAAACGGGGCTGGGTTTTTTTCCTCCTGTCCCGCTGCACCGATCCAGCTCCCCAGGGCGGGAGGGGAAACGGGGGAAGGGGCTGCTTTTCATAGAATCATAGAATCGTCTAGGTTGCAAGAGACCCTTGGCATCATCGAGTCCAACCATCTACCCTACTCTACAAAGTTCTCCCCTACACCATATCCCCCAACACCACATCTCGACGGTTCTTAAACACATCCAGGGATGGTGACTCGACCACCTCCCTGGGTAGCCTGTTCCAATGCCCGACCACTCCCTCTGTGAAACATTCTTTCCTAATGTCCAGTCTAAACCTACCCTGTTGGAGCTTGAAGCCGTTCCCTCTCGTTCTGTCGTTACCTACCTGTGCCAGGAGACCAGCACCGACCTCTCTACAGTGTCCTTTCAAGTAGTGTTAAGAGAGTGACGAGGTCTCCCCTCAGCCCCCTCTTCCTCATACTAAACAGTCCCAGCTCCTTCAACCGCTCTTCATAGGATTTGTTTTCCAGGCCCTTCACCAGCTTCGTTGCCCTCCTCTGCACTCGCTCCAGCACCTCGACATCTCTCTTGGATTGAGGTGCCCAAAACCGGACGCAATACTCCAGGTGCGGCCTCACCAGTGCCGAGTACAGGGGCACAATCGCCTCCCTACTTCTGCTGCTCACGCTGTTTCTAATACAAGCCAGGATGCCGTTGGCTTTCGTGGCCACCTGGGCACACTGCCGGCTCACGTTCAGCCGCTTGTCCATTAGCACCCCCAGGTCTCTTTCTTCCAGGTGGTTTTCCAGCCACGTTTCCCCAAGCCTGTAGCGCTGCTCGGGGTTATTGTGGCCCACGCGCAGAACCTGGCACTTGCCCTTCTTGAAACTCATACCACTGATGTTGGCCCAACGATCCAATCTACCTAAGTCTCTCTGTAGAGCTTCCCTATCCTCCTGGGAATCAACACTCCTGCTTAAAGCGCTTTTGAAAGCGCTTGGACGCCGGCAAGAGAGAGCAGAGGGGAGGGCCAGTTTGGAAATCCCTTCTAGCGATAGGCTCTCTTTGCAGTCTGGAACCATCTACAGCACAGGCGTTTACGCCTCCGCACTGACCGACCCGTGGGTAAGACTTAGGGAAAACGGATGCTCTTGATACACTTCGACAGAACGTCTGCTAAGAGTCACATCTGTTTAGACTTACAGATTAACACGCACGATAGATAGACAACATCCAATTGGACTAGCGACCTGTCCAGACATCCGCTTTGACGCTTCAATCTCTCTTTATAAATAAATCTTTTAAAAAAATCTTTCCGTCGTCTAAACTCCCATTAAATAATACAGAATCTTTAGAGATACGGGTTGGTATTTGGAACTCCTTTTATATACGTAAGGGAATATTATTTTTCAACACACAGAAAAATGAGAGATTGTTCTCTACTCCAATGCCTCACCCCCGCATATACAGCTTTTAACATTTTTTAAACACCACCGCCCAAAACCCCAACCACCTGCCCCGCACCAAGTTTTCAGGCGTTTGGGGGCCGTGACCCACCCTCTTGTGGGGGGAACCCCACTTAACCCCCACTCACCTGCTCCTCCGCCGCACCGTCGCTCCCCCGCTGACATCCGGCTGCCCCAAATGACATCATCACACCACCACCCCCCCACACACACACACCCCGGTTTTTTTAATTCGCCCCAAAAAATGCACCGAACGACCAGACCCAGGGCTGGCCCCTTCCCCTCAGGCGGCTCCACCACCGGCTGCAAACCCGGGCCGGGGCATCTGTCGAGCAGCACGAGACGCGGACAACGAGGCACCTGCAAAACAAACAGCAAACCCCAACCGGAGATCAGCATCATCAAACGAAAGAGCACCGAAGAGAGTAGAGGAATTCCCTCCGGCCGAGGGACAGGACAGGAGCTGAGCTACAGGAGGATTGCGGGGAAACAGCTCCGCTCCAAAGACGGCACGGCCTGCCAAAGCCGGAGCCATCCCGACGCTTCAGGTCCCTATTCAGACTGACCCGTGCCACTTGCAACACCTTCTCAGCCTAACAGCGTAACAAACCCTCCGCCCGCTGGGGGGAAGCGCCTCCTCCCTTCCCTTTCCCTGCCGCTGGAAAGCTCTGCGCGCGTTTAGATACGGCCAAGAAAAATACTCACGCTAGAAAAGCCTCGGACTTTTTCTTCGGCGCTAATTCAACTGGCACAGCTCCGAACCCCCACCGTTGCGCTCTCCGTCTCCAGAACGCGCAGTTGTCATTTGACCGGGGGCTGCTTTCTCTCCTACCCAAGGAGGAGGGACATCTGGCCGGCGGCACTGCCCGAGAGAGATGCTACCGCACTGCCGGGGAAACGCGACGCTGAAAGCCAGGCAGAAATCAGGTTCTTCAGAGCGCTCCGCCTAAAGAAAAGGGGGGGGAAAAACAAAAAACAAAAAAACTAGAAAAAAAACCCAACCAAAAACCCAACCCGTTACCTTCAGTCGCCTCTCTTTTCAAAGATTTGGAACAAATACCTCGCCGCTTAGGGACGCCTAAGACGCTGTAGGCTACAGCCGGTGGACGGTTGCCGTTTAAAGCCTGCAAGTCAGTTTGCACGTTATACGACTTTAACCCTTTTTTTAAAGTCTCCTTTACGATAGAAAAAACCAGGAAGGTAAGAGATTCCCCAAACGGCTGTACTTTTGGCGGGGGGAAATCCAATCCCCGGTGCCGCGATCCACCAGGCTACCGAAAACGACCGGCGGACCGGCCAAGGCTTTTGGCTGTGCCGAACACGCAGAGGAACAGGGTTTGGCCGTGTCCCCGCTGTTACGGGGGACCCAGAGCCCAAAGGCCGGCCATGCCATCGGCCGTCGGAAGAGGTGCCGCGCTCGGGCCTTTGGAAGGACATCGTCTTTCTTTTTGTCCCTATTTAATAGAGCGCGCGACGTCTCCTCGCTGATGACTTCTGCTGCCCAGCGCATCGTCTCCGAGGATCCCCTCTCGTGGGAACTTCAGGAGAGGCAACCGCTTGGCACGAGAAACCGGTGCCCTTTCAGAAAGGGAAACCTCCTTCCGACTGACGTCCAAATGACACGCCGTAGGCTACGGACAACGGACGTTCCTGGAAGGCTCGACTCACCTAAGCCACCTCAGGACTCGCCGCCACCAGTGACGAGGCTGATGATGCTCCTTGGTTCGTGGCAAAGCCTGGAAAACAGGCAGAAGCGGCGCCGGTTCGTCCCGTTTTGTCCACGTCTCTTCGTTGACCGCCCCGGCTTTCAGCGCAGATGCCATGAAAGAGGAGTGACAAAGAAAAGGCGAGGTCAGGCAGCAAAAGAGCTCTGCAGGCTGCCACCTGCAGTCAACCGCGCACCCTGTTTTGGAAGCCACACGCCCGCCCGCCCGCCCGCCACCCCCCGCCCAAAACAAACAAACAAACAAACAAACAAAGAGACAAGAACCCCGGCACCTGGCCTCTTTCTTGTCTTCAGGAGCTCATCCTGAAGCTCATCGCTTCTGTCTTGTCAGAGCAGGAAGCGCAGACCATCTGTATCCCGAGGACACCTGACCGGGATTAACACGTGTCCAGAGGTAGTCCCCATCTCTACGAGCGTGTCGCTTTGGTGCTTTTAATAATCCTAACTCGACGGTAGTCACTGGGACGGTCCTTTACGGTGGCTTCTTCAGACTTCTGGATCGCCAGTCCCAGTATTTCCATTTCATCCTACCAAAAAAAACCCCAAAGCACGTTACAGCTGCACATAACATTTTCTGCTTGTTCTTGTACGAGTATTTAAGGCGTAGGAGAAAGAGAAGATCTGAAAGGCAGAAGAGGCATTCAAAAACCGTGCAACTATGAAAAAGTAAAGCAGCTCTCTCGGAAAAGCACGAGAAACGGCCATAAAAGGTATACTTATGAAATACGCCAAGTAATATCGGGGCACCAAAATATACTATATAGGAAGGCTAGGTGGCTCATTTGATAGAAATTCGATGTAAATCTAAGACAGTACCGAGAATTCTGTCTGTAAATGGGTAATATTCGGCACCACTCGGCTCTAAAATTGCCGCTGCGCCTGCCTGTGAAAAATCCTACTTTAAAAGCATCTAGTACGAACCTTAAAGTTTTCATCACAGTTACAGCCATCTTTCACCTTAAAGCATGCTTTACATTGCTGCTGCAGCCTATCTGCCAACTTGGAGTGTACACATCTGGGTATACACGCTTGTAATTCAGGACGATTCGCACAAATCGTTTCTGTGCAGAAAAACAGGCCTCGTTTCATTATGCAATCAAATTTGAAATTTTTTTTCTCGGGAGAAGTTTTGCCTTTTTAACTGTGAGAATTTTAACTAGGAATTCACACGCTGCCCATGCCTCAAATTATGAGGAGACGCATCACAAAACGAACTCAAAACGAACATCCCGGATTCAGGAAAACTAATTGTGCCTCCCCCCTCTGTGGAACGTGTCCGTAGGACAGGAGCGGGCACCCGCTTTGCCACAGAAGCAGACGGATGCGGAATTGCTCCACGCGTGTCGGTTAACACACATTCGGCTAATGGCCCACCACTCCTTGTACGCACAGGCTGACGACAGCCAGGTCGCCCGGTACGGGCTGAACACTTTGCAGGATTTGTTACAAACCTTTTTAGTGAAATAGATTTTGAAACCCCAGGAAACACACCCCTACCTCCGAGAATTGTAAGGCAATAAATATTTTGACAACTTACATTTCACGTCTATCCATGTATGTCCCATTACTGTCTGTGGTCATAAACTATCTAATATAGAATACTAAACGTTGCTACCATTTAAGAACCGAACGACAGCAACTGAACTGAACCGAAAGGAAGAGCTTTTCTTTGAAAATCGCAGTGCCACCTGAGAAGAAGCTGAAGACTGAAAATCGGGCGAGAGAATCACGCAAAAATATCAGCCTTGCTCTAAAAGCAAGACAGGAGAAAACCCACCAAAAAATAAAATGCAGTTTAATTGACCCAAAGGTCACCAAACAAAACAGGCAAAAAGCTTCACAATACACAGCGTTTGCACCGCTGTCGCTTTTCTGGCTTTTGCTGGGCCTAAGAGGTTGCTGTGACTTCCTCGAGCTGCCCTTCTGCGGTCACCAGATTGTTTCAGGGGAGACAGACGTCTCCCGGGGAGGCGCACGCAGAGAGCGCCGCTACGTCTCGGCTGTGACCCCTTGGTCACTGCGTTCCTGCGGTGCCCGTACCCGTGCTACCAACAGGATGTCACAAAAGGACGCAAGAGCAGGGGGAATCGCTACAGGAGTCCTGAATGTTTCCATGGGCTTTTGAAAACCCCATTTTCTAAATTAAGTTACGCGAGGGAGTCTTTTTGAAAGTTACGAGGCTTCTGTGTGTCTGCTACTAAAAACATCCAACCGACCGACTCAAAAAACACCCAGAACACACTTTCCCCACGTTCCCCCGACACCGTAGCCTTTCATCTCGGGGGATTTCCTTTCCTGCCTTGCGAACGGATGCAGGTTAGGGACACCATAAGACAGCTTCCCTAGGGTATCCGAACGGCTGTCAGCGTACCATTTAGATCCCTTGAGTACAAGCAATAGCGCGCGTTACCTCTCCGGTTTGATGCTCGCTGACAGGCCGAATCCTTTGTGGAACCTTAAGCTGTTGTTCCGGCTTCCCTATCTCTTGCTGGAAAAGGTCTCTCTCGTGCTCTCGGTCAATTGCTCGCTCCTGAAAGTGACAAAACAGTGAGGATGCACCATTTCACGTAAAAACTGTCTAAATTAAGGATATTACAGCTTCTTGCTTCTTTTAACACGAGGCTGGTAAGGGTACGTCAGTAGCATTATTACACGTCAGTACGAGCCGGCAACGCGCGCTGGCAGCCCAGAAAGCCAACCCCACCCTGGGCTGCATCAAGAGAAGCGTGGCCAGCGGGTCACGGGAGGCGATTCTACCCCCCTCTACTCTGCGCACGCGAGACCCCACCTGGAGTACGGTGTCCAGCTTTGGAGTCCTCGACACGGGAAGGACGTGGACCTGTTGGAAGGGGCCCAGCGGAGGGCCACGAAAACCATCGGAGGGACGGAGCACCTCCCCTGTGAAGAGAGACTGAGAGAGCTGGGGTTGTTCAGCCTGGAGAAGAGAAGGCTCCGGGGAGACCTCAGAGCAGCCTTCCAATATCTGAAGGGAGCCTACGGGAGAGCCGGAGAGGGACTCTCTGTCGGGAAAGGTAGCGACAGGACAAGGGGTAACGATTTTAAATCGGAAGAGGGGAGATTCAGACTAGATATTAGGAGGAAATTCTTTACCGTGAGGGTGGTGAGGCACTGGAACAGGTTGCCCGGGGAAGCTGTGGATGCCCCATCCCTGGAAGTGTTTAAGGCCAGGCTGGACGGGGCTTTGAGCAACCCGCTCTAGTGGAGGCGTCCCTGCCCAAGGCAGGGGGGCTGCAACACGATGATCTTGAAGGTCCCTTCCAATTCTAACCATTCTACGATTCTATGGTTTTTAAGGTGGCAGAACCTCTTGCGACTTCCATTAACAAAAACTACTCTCACCATTCGGGGCAACAAATCTCACATTTTTGAATAAAAACACGAGGACGGCACTGATACAGCCAGTATTATTTCACAAAAAGGACAGTTTTGTCTCTTCTGTTCAAAGCACAGCATACAAATAGCAATAGGCCAGTATTTTATGGTCTCCTTTCCTCGCGTTCATCCTTCATATATGTAGCATAAATAGGAATTAAGAATAGAAATTAACTTTGTGTTCATACTGAGGAGGAGCCAATGGGAAAAAAGAAATTCTAAATTTTGCATTTCAGTGTTACTTTTGACCAGCTGCAGTTGTTATATCCCACTCTGATATTTGGGGAATACATCTTTATACTGGAAATAAGGCACAGCCGCTGGCATCCGGTGAAACGTCACCTTTAAATGCCACTTTGCTGAACAGACAAACCTGATCAGACGCATTGAAATAAACTAGCTCAAGTAGCTGATACACAGAGGAATGCTCTGTCTAGCAACAGAAGCTTTTGCAAAAATGGAGGAAGCCAGAATAAAGCTGCAACAGTTACAAGTTGCAGATTTGAAAACCTCACCTGCTGTTTGAGCACCCCGCAGCCCGCCCAGCCCCTGCTTTCCCCCGCAGCCCCCAACACCCTCCTGCCCACCCCCCCTGCAGAACCAGCCAAAACGGCTTCTGCTCTCCGCCCCCAAACCGCATCACTTACTGCCCCCTTCCGAGCCCCAAAACCCAGCCGCTGAGCCTCTGCGCAAGTCCCCAAAACGCCGGACTCCACCCCCGCCCCTCAGCCCAAAGCCACACGACTCCCTCTCCGGCTGAAGCCCCAACACCAGCCACGCGAGCCCGTTTGCCAGCCCCGGGAGCCGCGAGCACTTCCCCAGACGCCTCAGCCCGCCCCCCCGCAACGCCGTCTCCCCTCGGAGCCGCCTCGGGACCCCGGCCGCCTTCCCCGCGCCCCCCCGCTGGCCTCGACGCTGTCCAGCTGCCTCGCGACGCTGTCCAGCGGCACCGCGACGCTGCCCAGCGGCACCGCGACGCTGTCCGGCTGCCCGGTGCTTTCCGCCCGCGCCGGTCCGGTGCGGTGCGGTGCGGTGCGGTCCGGTCCGCGCCGCGCCGCAGCCGCTTCCGCGCGCGCCGCCATTTTCCCCCGGCCCCCTCCGCTTCCGGAGCGGCTCGGCCCGCCCATGCGGCGCGCCCATTGGTCACGGCGCCGGAAGCGGCTTCCGTCCTCGGGGAGCCCGTCCCATTGGTCGGTCGCGCCGTCAATCTTCAGCGCCTCCCACCCCGGCCAATCGGAGCGCGGCAGGCGATCCGACCAATCGGAGCGCGGCGGTCGCGCTGTGATTGGCTCGTCCTCCTGTCAATCCGCCAGGGGGCGGTTGCCATGGTGAGGACGCCCCGCCCGGTGGCGCATGCGCAGTAGTGAGGGCGGCGCCGTCCTTACTACTGCGCATGCGCGACCAGGCGGGGCTTCCTCACCATGGCAACCGCCCCCGGGCGGATTGACAGGAGGACGAGCCAATCACAACGCGACCGCCCCGCTCCGATTGGTCGGATCGCCTGCCGCGCTCCGATTGGCCGGACTGGGAGGCGCTGGAGATTGACGGCGCGATCGACCAATGGGACGGGGGCTCCTAGAGGACGGACGCCGCTTACGGCACCGCGACCAATGGGCGCGCGGTATGGGCGGGCCGAGCCGCTCCGGAACCGGAGGGGGCCGGGGGAAAACGGCGGCCAGCCCAGAAATCGCTGCGGACCGGTCCGCAGCGGCCGGAAAGCACCGGGCAGCCGGACAGCGCCCACGCCCACGCCCCCTTCCTTGTCCCCCTCTGAGACCTCACCGGGGCCATGAGCGGTGACCGCTCTCAGCCCGCTTCCCTCCACCCAGGGACCGTGACCACTTACCGGCGGGCAGGCCTTCCCGCTCTCTGCCCTGTCCCCGCTCGCAGTCCGGGCAGCCGCAGCCGTCGCCTCGGCGCCAAAAACCTCCGGTGTTCGCCCCGCAACCAGCCCCAGGGACGCCGCGGCGCTCTGCGCGTGGCCCCGGGGGCCGTGGGGGCGACAGCAGCCAGTCCACCGGCGTCCAGGAAGGCAGGCGGGGGTGCCGCCTTATCCACCACAGAGACATCGGGGAGCTTTGCGTCCCTGCAGGAAAACGGGGCTGGGTTTTTTTCCTCCTGTCCCGCTGCACCGATCCAGCTCCCCAGGGCGGGAGGGGAAACGGGGGAAGGGGCTGCTTTTCATAGAATCATAGAATCGTCTAGGTTGCAAGAGACCCTTGGCATCATCGAGTCCAACCATCTACCCTACTCTACAAAGTTCTCCCCTACACCATATCCCCCAACACCACATCTCGACGGTTCTTAAACACATCCAGGGATGGTGACTCGACCACCTCCCTGGGTAGCCTGTTCCAATGCCCGACCACTCCCTCTGTGAAACATTCTTTCCTAATGTCCAGTCTAAACCTACCCTGTTGGAGCTTGAAGCCGTTCCCTCTCGTTCTGTCATTACCTACCTGTGCCAGGAGACCAGCACCGACCTCTCTACAGTGTCCTTTCAAGTAGTGTTAAGAGAGTGACGAGGTCTCCCCTCAGCCCCCTCTTCCTCATACTAAACAGTCCCAGCTCCTTCAACCGCTCTTCATAGGATTTGTTTTCCAGGCCCTTCACCAGCTTCGTTGCCCTCCTCTGCACTCGCTCCAGCACCTCGACATCTCTCTTGGATTGAGGTGCCCAAAACCGGACGCAATACTCCAGGTGCGGCCTCACCAGTGCCGAGTACAGGGGCACAATCGCCTCCCTACTTCTGCTGCTCACGCTGTTTCTAATACAAGCCAGGATGCCGTTGGCTTTCGTGGCCACCTGGGCACACTGCCGGCTCACGTTCAGCCGCTTGTCCATTAGCACCCCCAGGTCTCTTTCTTCCAGGTGGTTTTCCAGCCACGTTTCCCCAAGCCTGTAGCGCTGCTCGGGGTTATTGTGGCCCACGCGCAGAACCTGGCACTTGCCCTTCTTGAAACTCATACCACTGATGTTGGCCCAACGATCCAATCTACCTAAGTCTCTCTGTAGAGCTTCCCTATCCTCCTGGGAATCAACACTCCTGCTTAAAGCGCTTTTGAAAGCGCTTGGACGCCGGCAAGAGAGAGCAGAGGGGAGGGCCAGTTTGGAAATCCCTTCTAGCGATAGGCTCTCTTTGCAGTCTGGAACCATCTACAGCACAGGCGTTTACGCCTCCGCACTGACCGACCCGTGGGTAAGACTTAGGGAAAACGGATGCTCTTGATACACTTCGACAGAACGTCTGCTAAGAGTCACATCTGTTTAGACTTACAGATTAACACGCACGATAGATAGACAACATCCAATTGGACTAGCGACCTGTCCAGACATCCGCTTTGACGCTTCAATCTCTCTTTATAAATAAATCTTTTAAAAAAATCTTTCCGTCGTCTAAACTCCCATTAAATAATACAGAATCTTTAGAGATACGGGTTGGTATTTGGAACTCCTTTTATATACGTAAGGGAATATTATTTTTCAACACACAGAAAAATGAGAGATTGTTCTCTAATCCAATGCCTCACCCCCGCATATACAGCTTTTAACATTTTTTAAACACCACCGCCCAAAACCCCAACCACCTGCCCCGCACCAAGTTTTCAGGCGTTTGGGGGCCGTGACCCACCCTCTTGTGGGGGGAACCCCACTTAACCCCCACTCACCTGCTCCTCCGCCGCACCGTCGCTCCCCCGCTGACATCCGGCTGCCCCAAATGACATCATCACACCACCACCCCCCCCCACACACACACACCGGTTTTTTTAATTCGCCCCAAAAAATGCACCGAACGACCAGACCCAGGGCTGGCCCCTTCCCCTCAGGCGGCTCCACCACCGGCTGCAAACCCGGGCCGGGGCATCTGTCGAGCAGCACGAGACGCGGACAACGAGGCACCTGCAAAACAAACAGCAAACCCCAACCGGAGATCAGCATCATCAAACGAAAGAGCACCGAAGAGAGTAGAGGAATTCCCTCCGGCCGAGGGACAGGACAGGAGCTGAGCTACAGGAGGATTGCGGGGAAACAGCTCCGCTCCAAAGACGGCACGGCCTGCCAAAGCCGGAGCCATCCCGACGCTTCAGGTCCCTATTCAGACTGACCCGTGCCACTTGCAACACCTTCTCAGCCTAACAGCGTAACAAACCCTCCGCCCGCTGGGGGGAAGCGCCTCCTCCCTTCCCTTTCCCTGCCGCTGGAAAGCTCTGCGCGCGTTTAGATACGGCCAAGAAAAATACTCACGCTAGAAAAGCCTCGGACTTTTTCTTCGGCGCTAATTCAACTGGCACAGCTCCGAACCCCCACCGTTGCGCTCTCCGTCTCCAGAACGCGCAGTTGTCATTTGACCGGGGGCTGCTTTCTCTCCTACCCAAGGAGGAGGGACATCTGGCCGGCGGCACTGCCCGAGAGAGATGCTACCGCACTGCCGGGGAAACGCGACGCTGAAAGCCAGGCAGAAATCAGGTTCTTCAGAGCGCTCCGCCTAAAGAAAAGGGGGGGGAAAAACAAAAAACAAAAAAACTAGAAAAAAAACCCAACCAAAAACCCAACCCGTTACCTTCAGTCGCCTCTCTTTTCAAAGATTTGGAACAAATACCTCGCCGCTTAGGGACGCCTAAGACGCTGTAGGCTACAGCCGGTGGACGGTTGCCGTTTAAAGCCTGCAAGTCAGTTTGCACGTTATACGACTTTAACCCTTTTTTTAAAGTCTCCTTTACGATAGAAAAAACCAGGAAGGTAAGAGATTCCCCAAACGGCTGTACTTTTGGCGGGGGGAAATCCAATCCCCGGTGCCGCGATCCACCAGGCTACCGAAAACGACCGGCGGACCGGCCAAGGCTTTTGGCTGTGCCGAACACGCAGAGGAACAGGGTTTGGCCGTGTCCCCGCTGTTACGGGGGACCCAGAGCCCAAAGGCCGGCCATGCCATCGGCCGTCGGAAGAGGTGCCGCGCTCGGGCCTTTGGAAGGACATCGTCTTTCTTTTTGTCCCTATTTAATAGAGCGCGCGACGTCTCCTCGCTGATGACTTCTGCTGCCCAGCGCATCGTCTCCGAGGATCCCCTCTCGTGGGAACTTCAGGAGAGGCAACCGCTTGGCACGAGAAACCGGTGCCCTTTCAGAAAGGGAAACCTCCTTCCGACTGACGTCCAAATGACACGCCGTAGGCTACGGACAACGGACGTTCCTGGAAGGCTCGACTCACCTAAGCCACCTCAGGACTCGCCGCCACCAGTGACGAGGCTGATGATGCTCCTTGGTTCGTGGCAAAGCCTGGAAAACAGGCAGAAGCGGCGCCGGTTCGTCCCGTTTTGTCCACGTCTCTTCGTTGACCGCCCCGGCTTTCAGCGCAGATGCCATGAAAGAGGAGTGACAAAGAAAAGGCGAGGTCAGGCAGCAAAAGAGCTCTGCAGGCTGCCACCTGCAGTCAACCGCGCACCCTGTTTTGGAAGCCACACGCCCGCCCGCCCGCCCGCCACCCCCCGCCCAAAACAAACAAACAAACAAACAAACAAAGAGACAAGAACCCCGGCACCTGGCCTCTTTCTTGTCTTCAGGAGCTCATCCTGAAGCTCATCGCTTCTGTCTTGTCAGAGCAGGAAGCGCAGACCATCTGTATCCCGAGGACACCTGACCGGGATTAACACGTGTCCAGAGGTAGTCCCCATCTCTACGAGCGTGTCGCTTTGGTGCTTTTAATAATCCTAACTCGACGGTAGTCACTGGGACGGTCCTTTACGGTGGCTTCTTCAGACTTCTGGATCGCCAGTCCCAGTATTTCCATTTCATCCTACCAAAAAAAACCCCAAAGCACGTTACAGCTGCACATAACATTTTCTGCTTGTTCTTGTACGAGTATTTAAGGCGTAGGAGAAAGAGAAGATCTGAAAGGCAGAAGAGGCATTCAAAAACCGTGCAACTATGAAAAAGTAAAGCAGCTCTCTCGGAAAAGCACGAGAAACGGCCATAAAAGGTATACTTATGAAATACGCCAAGTAATATCGGGGCACCAAAATATACTATATAGGAAGGCTAGGTGGCTCATTTGATAGAAATTCGATGTAAATCTAAGACAGTACCGAGAATTCTGTCTGTAAATGGGTAATATTCGGCACCACTCGGCTCTAAAATTGCCGCTGCGCCTGCCTGTGAAAAATCCTACTTTAAAAGCATCTAGTACGAACCTTAAAGTTTTCATCACAGTTACAGCCATCTTTCACCTTAAAGCATGCTTTACATTGCTGCTGCAGCCTATCTGCCAACTTGGAGTGTACACATCTGGGTATACACGCTTGTAATTCAGGACGATTCGCACAAATCGTTTCTGTGCAGAAAAACAGGCCTCGTTTCATTATGCAATCAAATTTGAAATTTTTTTTCTCGGGAGAAGTTTTGCCTTTTTAACTGTGAGAATTTTAACTAGGAATTCACACGCTGCCCATGCCTCAAATTATGAGGAGACGCATCACAAAACGAACTCAAAACGAACATCCCGGATTCAGGAAAACTAATTGTGCCTCCCCCCTCTGTGGAACGTGTCCGTAGGACAGGAGCGGGCACCCGCTTTGCCACAGAAGCAGACGGATGCGGAATTGCTCCACGCGTGTCGGTTAACACACATTCGGCTAATGGCCCACCACTCCTTGTACGCACAGGCTGACGACAGCCAGGTCGCCCGGTACGGGCTGAACACTTTGCAGGATTTGTTACAAACCTTTTTAGTGAAATAGATTTTGAAACCCCAGGAAACACACCCCTACCTCCGAGAATTGTAAGGCAATAAATATTTTGACAACTTACATTTCACGTCTATCCATGTATGTCCCATTACTGTCTGTGGTCATAAACTATCTAATATAGAATACTAAACGTTGCTACCATTTAAGAACCGAACGACAGCAACTGAACTGAACCGAAAGGAAGAGCTTTTCTTTGAAAATCGCAGTGCCACCTGAGAAGAAGCTGAAGACTGAAAATCGGGCGAGAGAATCACGCAAAAATATCAGCCTTGCTCTAAAAGCAAGACAGGAGAAAACCCACCAAAAAATAAAATGCAGTTTAATTGACCCAAAGGTCACCAAACAAAACAGGCAAAAAGCTTCACAATACACAGCGTTTGCACCGCTGTCGCTTTTCTGGCTTTTGCTGGGCCTAAGAGGTTGCTGTGACTTCCTCGAGCTGCCCTTCTGCGGTCACCAGATTGTTTCAGGGGAGACAGACGTCTCCCGGGGAGGCGCACGCAGAGAGCGCCGCTACGTCTCGGCTGTGACCCCTTGGTCACTGCGTTCCTGCGGTGCCCGTACCCGTGCTACCAACAGGATGTCACAAAAGGACGCAAGAGCAGGGGGAATCGCTACAGGAGTCCTGAATGTTTCCACGGGCTTTTGAAAACCCCATTTTCTAAATTAAGTTACGCGAGGGAGTCTTTTTGAAAGTTACGAGGCTTCTGTGTGTCTGCTACTAAAAACATCCAACCGACCGACTCAAAAAACACCCAGAACACACTTTCCCCACGTTCCCCCGACACCGTAGCCTTTCATCTCGGGGGATTTCCTTTCCTGCCTTGCGAACGGATGCAGGTTAGGGACACCATAAGACAGCTTCCCTAGGGTATCCGAACGGCTGTCAGCGTACCATTTAGATCCCTTGAGTACAAGCAATAGCGCGCGTTACCTCTCCGGTTTGATGCTCGCTGACAGGCCGAATCCTTTGTGGAACCTTAAGCTGTTGTTCCGGCTTCCCTATCTCTTGCTGGAAAAGGTCTCTCTCGTGCTCTCGGTCAATTGCTCGCTCCTGAAAGTGACAAAACAGTGAGGATGCACCATTTCACGTAAAAACTGTCTAAATTAAGGATATTACAGCTTCTTGCTTCTTTTAACACGAGGCTGGTAAGGGTACGTCAGTAGCATTATTACACGTCAGTACGAGCCGGCAACGCGCGCTGGCAGCCCAGAAAGCCAACCCCACCCTGGGCTGCATCAAGAGAAGCGTGGCCAGCGGGTCACGGGAGGCGATTCTACCCCCCTCTACTCTGCGCACGCGAGACCCCACCTGGAGTACGGTGTCCAGCTTTGGAGTCCTCGACACGGGAAGGACGTGGACCTGTTGGAAGGGGCCCAGCGGAGGGCCACGAAAACCATCGGAGGGACGGAGCACCTCCCCTGTGAAGAGAGACTGAGAGAGCTGGGGTTGTTCAGCCTGGAGAAGAGAAGGCTCCGGGGAGACCTCAGAGCAGCCTTCCAATATCTGAAGGGAGCCTACGGGAGAGCCGGAGAGGGACTCTCTGTCGGGAAAGGTAGCGACAGGACAAGGGGTAACGATTTTAAATCGGAAGAGGGGAGATTCAGACTAGATATTAGGAGGAAATTCTTTACCGTGAGGGTGGTGAGGCACTGGAACAGGTTGCCCGGGGAAGCTGTGGATGCCCCATCCCTGGAAGTGTTTAAGGCCAGGCTGGACGGGGCTTTGAGCAACCCGCTCTAGTGGAGGCGTCCCTGCCCAAGGCAGGGGGGCTGCAACACGATGATCTTGAAGGTCCCTTCCAATTCTAACCATTCTACGATTCTATGGTTTTTAAGGTGGCAGAACCTCTTGCGACTTCCATTAACAAAAACTACTCTCACCATTCGGGGCAACAAATCTCACATTTTTGAATAAAAACACGAGGACGGCACTGATACAGCCAGTATTATTTCACAAAAAGGACAGTTTTGTCTCTTCTGTTCAAAGCACAGCATACAAATAGCAATAGGCCAGTATTTTATGGTCTCCTTTCCTCGCGTTCATCCTTCATATATGTAGCATAAATAGGAATTAAGAATAGAAATTAACTTTGTGTTCATACTGAGGAGGAGCCAATGGGAAAAAAGAAATTCTAAATTTTGCATTTCAGTGTTACTTTTGACCAGCTGCAGTTGTTATATCCCACTCTGATATTTGGGGAATACATCTTTATACTGGAAATAAGGCACAGCCGCTGGCATCCGGTGAAACGTCACCTTTAAATGCCACTTTGCTGAACAGACAAACCTGATCAGACGCATTGAAATAAACTAGCTCAAGTAGCTGATACACAGAGGAATGCTCTGTCTAGCAACAGAAGCTTTTGCAAAAATGGAGGAAGCCAGAATAAAGCTGCAACAGTTACAAGTTGCAGATTTGAAAACCTCACCTGCTGTTTGAGCACCCCGCAGCCCGCCCAGCCCCTGCTTTCCCCCGCAGCCCCCAACACCCTCCTGCCCACCCCCCCTGCAGAACCAGCCAAAACGGCTTCTGCTCTCCGCCCCCAAACCGCATCACTTACTGCCCCCTTCCGAGCCCCAAAACCCAGCCGCTGAGCCTCTGCGCAAGTCCCCAAAACGCCGGACTCCACCCCCGCCCCTCAGCCCAAAGCCACACGACTCCCTCTCCGGCTGAAGCCCCAACACCAGCCACGCGAGCCCGTTTGCCAGCCCCGGGAGCCGCGAGCACTTCCCCAGACGCCTCAGCCCGCCCCCCCGCAACGCCGTCTCCCCTCGGAGCCGCCTCGGGACCCCGGCCGCCTTCCCCGCGCCCCCCCGCTGGCCTCGACGCTGTCCAGCTGCCTCGCGACGCTGTCCAGCGGCACCGCGACGCTGCCCAGCGGCACCGCGACGCTGTCCGGCTGCCCGGTGCTTTCCGCCCGCGCCGGTCCGGTGCGGTGCGGTCCGGTCCGCGCCGCGCCGCAGCCGCTTCCGCGCGCGCCGCCATTTTCCCCCGGCCCCCTCCGCTTCCGGAGCGGCTCGGCCCGCCCATGCGGCGCGCCCATTGGTCACGGCGCCGGAAGCGGCTTCCGTCCTCGGGGAGCCCGTCCCATTGGTCGGTCGCGCCGTCAATCTTCAGCGCCTCCCACCCCGGCCAATCGGAGCGCGGCAGGCGATCCGACCAATCGGAGCGCGGCGGTCGCGCTGTGATTGGCTCGTCCTCCTGTCAATCCGCCAGGGGGCGGTTGCCATGGTGAGGACGCCCCGCCCGGTGGCGCATGCGCAGTAGTGAGGGCGGCGCCGTCCTTACTACTGCGCATGCGCGACCAGGCGGGGCTTCCTCACCATGGCAACCGCCCCCGGGCGGATTGACAGGAGGACGAGCCAATCACAACGCGACCGCCCCGCTCCGATTGGTCGGATCGCCTGCCGCGCTCCGATTGGCCGGACTGGGAGGCGCTGGAGATTGACGGCGCGATCGACCAATGGGACGGGGGCTCCTAGAGGACGGACGCCGCTTACGGCACCGCGACCAATGGGCGCGCGGTATGGGCGGGCCGAGCCGCTCCGGAACCGGAGGGGGCCGGGGGAAAACGGCGGCCAGCCCAGAAATCGCTGCGGACCGGTCCGCAGCGGCCGGAAAGCACCGGGCAGCCGGACAGCGCCCACGCCCACGCCCCCTTCCTTGTCCCCCTCTGAGACCTCACCGGGGCCATGAGCGGTGACCGCTCTCAGCCCGCTTCCCTCCACCCAGGGACCGTGACCACTTACCGGCGGGCAGGCCTTCCCGCTCTCTGCCCTGTCCCCGCTCGCAGTCCGGGCAGCCGCAGCCGTCGCCTCGGCGCCAAAAACCTCCGGTGTTCGCCCCGCAACCAGCCCCAGGGACGCCGCGGCGCTCTGCGCGTGGCCCCGGGGGCCGTGGGGGCGACAGCAGCCAGTCCGCCGGCGTCCAGGAAGGCAGGCGGGGGTGCCGCCTTATCCACCACAGAGACATCGGGGAGCTTTGCGTCCCTGCAGGAAAACGGGGCTGGGTTTTTTTCCTCCTGTCCCGCTGCACCGATCCAGCTCCCCAGGGCGGGAGGGGAAACGGGGGAAGGGGCTGCTTTTCATAGAATCATAGAATCGTCTAGGTTGCAAGAGACCCTTGGCATCATCGAGTCCAACCATCTACCCTACTCTACAAAGTTCTCCCCTACACCATATCCCCCAACACCACATCTCGACGGTTCTTAAACACATCCAGGGATGGTGACTCGACCACCTCCCTGGGTAGCCTGTTCCAATGCCCGACCACTCCCTCTGTGAAACATTCTTTCCTAATGTCCAGTCTAAACCTACCCTGTTGGAGCTTGAAGCCGTTCCCTCTCGTTCTGTCGTTACCTACCTGTGCCAGGAGACCAGCACCGACCTCTCTACAGTGTCCTTTCAAGTAGTGTTAAGAGAGTGACGAGGTCTCCCCTCAGCCCCCTCTTCCTCATACTAAACAGTCCCAGCTCCTTCAACCGCTCTTCATAGGATTTGTTTTCCAGGCCCTTCACCAGCTTCGTTGCCCTCCTCTGCACTCGCTCCAGCACCTCGACATCTCTCTTGGATTGAGGTGCCCAAAACCGGACGCAATACTCCAGGTGCGGCCTCACCAGTGCCGAGTACAGGGGCACAATCGCCTCCCTACTTCTGCTGCTCACGCTGTTTCTAATACAAGCCAGGATGCCGTTGGCTTTCGTGGCCACCTGGGCACACTGCCGGCTCACGTTCAGCCGCTTGTCCATTAGCACCCCCAGGTCTCTTTCTTCCAGGTGGTTTTCCAGCCACGTTTCCCCAAGCCTGTAGCGCTGCTCGGGGTTATTGTGGCCCACGCGCAGAACCTGGCACTTGCCCTTCTTGAAACTCATACCACTGATGTTGGCCCAACGATCCAATCTACCTAAGTCTCTCTGTAGAGCTTCCCTATCCTCCTGGGAATCAACACTCCTGCTTAAAGCGCTTTTGAAAGCGCTTGGACGCCGGCAAGAGAGAGCAGAGGGGAGGGCCAGTTTGGAAATCCCTTCTAGCGATAGGCTCTCTTTGCAGTCTGGAACCATCTACAGCACAGGCGTTTACGCCTCCGCACTGACCGACCCGTGGGTAAGACTTAGGGAAAACGGATGCTCTTGATACACTTCGACAGAACGTCTGCTAAGAGTCACATCTGTTTAGACTTACAGATTAACACGCACGATAGATAGACAACATCCAATTGGACTAGCGACCTGTCCAGACATCCGCTTTGACGCTTCAATCTCTCTTTATAAATAAATCTTTTAAAAAAATCTTTCCGTCGTCTAAACTCCCATTAAATAATACAGAATCTTTAGAGATACGGGTTGGTATTTGGAACTCCTTTTATATACGTAAGGGAATATTATTTTTCAACACACAGAAAAATGAGAGATTGTTCTCTACTCCAATGCCTCACCCCCGCATATACAGCTTTTAACATTTTTTAAACACCACCGCCCAAAACCCCAACCACCTGCCCCGCACCAAGTTTTCAGGCGTTTGGGGGCCGTGACCCACCCTCTTGTGGGGGGAACCCCACTTAACCCCCACTCACCTGCTCCTCCGCCGCACCGTCGCTCCCCCGCTGACATCCGGCTGCCCCAAATGACATCATCACACCACCACCCCCCCCCACACACACACCCCGGTTTTTTTAATTCGCCCCAAAAAATGCACCGAACGACCAGACCCAGGGCTGGCCCCTTCCCCTCAGGCGGCTCCACCACCGGCTGCAAACCCGGGCCAGGGCATCTGTCGAGCAGCACGAGACGCGGACAACGAGGCACCTGCAAAACAAACAGCAAACCCCAACCGGAGATCAGCATCATCAAACGAAAGAGCACCGAAGAGAGTAGAGGAATTCCCTCCGGCCGAGGGACAGGACAGGAGCTGAGCTACAGGAGGATTGCGGGGAAACAGCTCCGCTCCAAAGACGGCACGGCCTGCCAAAGCCGGAGCCATCCCGACGCTTCAGGTCCCTATTCAGACTGACCCGTGCCACTTGCAACACCTTCTCAGCCTAACAGCGTAACAAACCCTCCGCCCGCTGGGGGGAAGCGCCTCCTCCCTTCCCTTTCCCTGCCGCTGGAAAGCTCTGCGCGCGTTTAGATACGGCCAAGAAAAATACTCACGCTAGAAAAGCCTCGGACTTTTTCTTCGGCGCTAATTCAACTGGCACAGCTCCGAACCCCCACCGTTGCGCTCTCCGTCTCCAGAACGCGCAGTTGTCATTTGACCGGGGGCTGCTTTCTCTCCTACCCAAGGAGGAGGGACATCTGGCCGGCGGCACTGCCCGAGAGAGATGCTACCGCACTGCCGGGGAAACGCGACGCTGAAAGCCAGGCAGAAATCAGGTTCTTCAGAGCGCTCCGCCTAAAGAAAAGGGGGGGGAAAAACAAAAAACAAAAAAACTAGAAAAAAAACCCAACCAAAAACCCAACCCGTTACCTTCAGTCGCCTCTCTTTTCAAAGATTTGGAACAAATACCTCGCCGCTTAGGGACGCCTAAGACGCTGTAGGCTACAGCCGGTGGACGGTTGCCGTTTAAAGCCTGCAAGTCAGTTTGCACGTTATACGACTTTAACCCTTTTTTTAAAGTCTCCTTTACGATAGAAAAAACCAGGAAGGTAAGAGATTCCCCAAACGGCTGTACTTTTGGCGGGGGGAAATCCAATCCCCGGTGCCGCGATCCACCAGGCTACCGAAAACGACCGGCGGACCGGCCAAGGCTTTTGGCTGTGCCGAACACGCAGAGGAACAGGGTTTGGCCGTGTCCCCGCTGTTACGGGGGACCCAGAGCCCAAAGGCCGGCCATGCCATCGGCCGTCGGAAGAGGTGCCGCGCTCGGGCCTTTGGAAGGACATCGTCTTTCTTTTTGTCCCTATTTAATAGAGCGCGCGACGTCTCCTCGCTGATGACTTCTGCTGCCCAGCGCATCGTCTCCGAGGATCCCCTCTCGTGGGAACTTCAGGAGAGGCAACCGCTTGGCACGAGAAACCGGTGCCCTTTCAGAAAGGGAAACCTCCTTCCGACTGACGTCCAAATGACACGCCGTAGGCTACGGACAACGGACGTTCCTGGAAGGCTCGACTCACCTAAGCCACCTCAGGACTCGCCGCCACCAGTGACGAGGCTGATGATGCTCCTTGGTTCGTGGCAAAGCCTGGAAAACAGGCAGAAGCGGCGCCGGTTCGTCCCGTTTTGTCCACGTCTCTTCGTTGACCGCCCCGGCTTTCAGCGCAGATGCCATGAAAGAGGAGTGACAAAGAAAAGGCGAGGTCAGGCAGCAAAAGAGCTCTGCAGGCTGCCACCTGCAGTCAACCGCGCACCCTGTTTTGGAAGCCACACGCCCGCCCGCCCGCCCGCCACCCCCCGCCCAAAACAAACAAACAAACAAACAAACAAAGAGACAAGAACCCCGGCACCTGGCCTCTTTCTTGTCTTCAGGAGCTCATCCTGAAGCTCATCGCTTCTGTCTTGTCAGAGCAGGAAGCGCAGACCATCTGTATCCCGAGGACACCTGACCGGGATTAACACGTGTCCAGAGGTAGTCCCCATCTCTACGAGCGTGTCGCTTTGGTGCTTTTAATAATCCTAACTCGACGGTAGTCACTGGGACGGTCCTTTACGGTGGCTTCTTCAGACTTCTGGATCGCCAGTCCCAGTATTTCCATTTCATCCTACCAAAAAAAACCCCAAAGCACGTTACAGCTGCACATAACATTTTCTGCTTGTTCTTGTACGAGTATTTAAGGCGTAGGAGAAAGAGAAGATCTGAAAGGCAGAAGAGGCATTCAAAAACCGTGCAACTATGAAAAAGTAAAGCAGCTCTCTCGGAAAAGCACGAGAAACGGCCATAAAAGGTATACTTATGAAATACGCCAAGTAATATCGGGGCACCAAAATATACTATATAGGAAGGCTAGGTGGCTCATTTGATAGAAATTCGATGTAAATCTAAGACAGTACCGAGAATTCTGTCTGTAAATGGGTAATATTCGGCACCACTCGGCTCTAAAATTGCCGCTGCGCCTGCCTGTGAAAAATCCTACTTTAAAAGCATCTAGTACGAACCTTAAAGTTTTCATCACAGTTACAGCCATCTTTCACCTTAAAGCATGCTTTACATTGCTGCTGCAGCCTATCTGCCAACTTGGAGTGTACACATCTGGGTATACACGCTTGTAATTCAGGACGATTCGCACAAATCGTTTCTGTGCAGAAAAACAGGCCTCGTTTCATTATGCAATCAAATTTGAAATTTTTTTTCTCGGGAGAAGTTTTGCCTTTTTAACTGTGAGAATTTTAACTAGGAATTCACACGCTGCCCATGCCTCAAATTATGAGGAGACGCATCACAAAACGAACTCAAAACGAACATCCCGGATTCAGGAAAACTAATTGTGCCTCCCCCCTCTGTGGAACGTGTCCGTAGGACAGGAGCGGGCACCCGCTTTGCCACAGAAGCAGACGGATGCGGAATTGCTCCACGCGTGTCGGTTAACACACATTCGGCTAATGGCCCACCACTCCTTGTACGCACAGGCTGACGACAGCCAGGTCGCCCGGTACGGGCTGAACACTTTGCAGGATTTGTTACAAACCTTTTTAGTGAAATAGATTTTGAAACCCCAGGAAACACACCCCTACCTCCGAGAATTGTAGGGCAATAAATATTTTGACAACTTACATTTCACGTCTATCCATGTATGTCCCATTACTGTCTGTGGTCATAAACTATCTAATATAGAATACTAAACGTTGCTACCATTTAAGAACCGAACGACAGCAACTGAACTGAACCGAAAGGAAGAGCTTTTCTTTGAAAATCGCAGTGCCACCTGAGAAGAAGCTGAAGACTGAAAATCGGGCGAGAGAATCACGCAAAAATATCAGCCTTGCTCTAAAAGCAAGACAGGAGAAAACCCACCAAAAAATAAAATGCAGTTTAATTGACCCAAAGGTCACCAAACAAAACAGGCAAAAAGCTTCACAATACACAGCGTTTGCACCGCTGTCGCTTTTCTGGCTTTTGCTGGGCCTAAGAGGTTGCTGTGACTTCCTCGAGCTGCCCTTCTGCGGTCACCAGATTGTTTCAGGGGAGACAGACGTCTCCCGGGGAGGCGCACGCAGAGAGCGCCGCTACGTCTCGGCTGTGACCCCTTGGTCACTGCGTTCCTGCGGTGCCCGTACCCGTGCTACCAACAGGATGTCACAAAAGGACGCAAGAGCAGGGGGAATCGCTACAGGAGTCCTGAATGTTTCCACGGGCTTTTGAAAACCCCATTTTCTAAATTAAGTTACGCGAGGGAGTCTTTTTGAAAGTTACGAGGCTTCTGTGTGTCTGCTACTAAAAACATCCAACCGACCGACTCAAAAAACACCCAGAACACACTTTCCCCACGTTCCCCCGACACCGTAGCCTTTCATCTCGGGGGATTTCCTTTCCTGCCTTGCGAACGGATGCAGGTTAGGGACACCATAAGACAGCTTCCCTAGGGTATCCGAACGGCTGTCAGCGTACCATTTAGATCCCTTGAGTACAAGCAATAGCGCGCGTTACCTCTCCGGTTTGATGCTCGCTGACAGGCCGAATCCTTTGTGGAACCTTAAGCTGTTGTTCCGGCTTCCCTATCTCTTGCTGGAAAAGGTCTCTCTCGTGCTCTCGGTCAATTGCTCGCTCCTGAAAGTGACAAAACAGTGAGGATGCACCATTTCACGTAAAAACTGTCTAAATTAAGGATATTACAGCTTCTTGCTTCTTTTAACACGAGGCTGGTAAGGGTACGTCAGTAGCATTATTACACGTCAGTACGAGCCGGCAACGCGCGCTGGCAGCCCAGAAAGCCAACCCCACCCTGGGCTGCATCAAGAGAAGCGTGGCCAGCGGGTCACGGGAGGCGATTCTACCCCCCTCTACTCTGCGCACGCGAGACCCCACCTGGAGTACGGTGTCCAGCTTTGGAGTCCTCGACACGGGAAGGACGTGGACCTGTTGGAAGGGGCCCAGCGGAGGGCCACGAAAACCATCGGAGGGACGGAGCACCTCCCCTGTGAAGAGAGACTGAGAGAGCTGGGGTTGTTCAGCCTGGAGAAGAGAAGGCTCCGGGGAGACCTCAGAGCAGCCTTCCAATATCTGAAGGGAGCCTACGGGAGAGCCGGAGAGGGACTCTCTGTCGGGAAAGGTAGCGACAGGACAAGGGGTAACGATTTTAAATCGGAAGAGGGGAGATTCAGACTAGATATTAGGAGGAAATTCTTTACCGTGAGGGTGGTGAGGCACTGGAACAGGTTGCCCGGGGAAGCTGTGGATGCCCCATCCCTGGAAGTGTTTAAGGCCAGGCTGGACGGGGCTTTGAGCAACCCGCTCTAGTGGAGGCGTCCCTGCCCAAGGCAGGGGGGCTGCAACACGATGATCTTGAAGGTCCCTTCCAATTCTAACCATTCTACGATTCTATGGTTTTTAAGGTGGCAGAACCTCTTGCGACTTCCATTAACAAAAACTACTCTCACCATTCGGGGCAACAAATCTCACATTTTTGAATAAAAACACGAGGACGGCACTGATACAGCCAGTATTATTTCACAAAAAGGACAGTTTTGTCTCTTCTGTTCAAAGCACAGCATACAAATAGCAATAGGCCAGTATTTTATGGTCTCCTTTCCTCGCGTTCATCCTTCATATATGTAGCATAAATAGGAATTAAGAATAGAAATTAACTTTGTGTTCATACTGAGGAGGAGCCAATGGGAAAAAAGAAATTCTAAATTTTGCATTTCAGTGTTACTTTTGACCAGCTGCAGTTGTTATATCCCACTCTGATATTTGGGGAATACATCTTTATACTGGAAATAAGGCACAGCCGCTGGCATCCGGTGAAACGTCACCTTTAAATGCCACTTTGCTGAACAGACAAACCTGATCAGACGCATTGAAATAAACTAGCTCAAGTAGCTGATACACAGAGGAATGCTCTGTCTAGCAACAGAAGCTTTTGCAAAAATGGAGGAAGCCAGAATAAAGCTGCAACAGTTACAAGTTGCAGATTTGAAAACCTCACCTGCTGTTTGAGCACCCCGCAGCCCGCCCAGCCCCTGCTTTCCCCCGCAGCCCCCAACACCCTCCTGCCCACCCCCCCTGCAGAACCAGCCAAAACGGCTTCTGCTCTCCGCCCCCAAACCGCATCACTTACTGCCCCCTTCCGAGCCCCAAAACCCAGCCGCTGAGCCTCTGCGCAAGTCCCCAAAACGCCGGACTCCACCCCCGCCCCTCAGCCCAAAGCCACACGACTCCCTCTCCGGCTGAAGCCCCAACACCAGCCACGCGAGCCCGTTTGCCAGCCCCGGGAGCCGCGAGCACTTCCCCAGACGCCTCAGCCCGCCCCCCCGCAACGCCGTCTCCCCTCGGAGCCGCCTCGGGACCCCGGCCGCCTTCCCCGCGCCCCCCCGCTGGCCTCGACGCTGTCCAGCTGCCTCGCGACGCTGTCCAGCGGCACCGCGACGCTGCCCAGCGGCACCGCGACGCTGTCCGGCTGCCCGGTGCTTTCCGCCCGCGCCGGTCCGGTGCGGTGCGGTGCGGTGCGGTCCGGTCCGCGCCGCGCCGCAGCCGCTTCCGCGCGCGCCGCCATTTTCCCCCGGCCCCCTCCGCTTCCGGAGCGGCTCGGCCCGCCCATGCGGCGCGCCCATTGGTCACGGCGCCGGAAGCGGCTTCCGTCCTCGGGGAGCCCGTCCCATTGGTCGGTCGCGCCGTCAATCTTCAGCGCCTCCCACCCCGGCCAATCGGAGCGCGGCAGGCGATCCGACCAATCGGAGCGCGGCGGTCGCGCTGTGATTGGCTCGTCCTCCTGTCAATCCGCCAGGGGGCGGTTGCCATGGTGAGGACGCCCCGCCCGGTGGCGCATGCGCAGTAGTGAGGGCGGCGCCGTCCTTACTACTGCGCATGCGCGACCAGGCGGGGCTTCCTCACCATGGCAACCGCCCCCGGGCGGATTGACAGGAGGACGAGCCAATCACAACGCGACCGCCCCGCTCCGATTGGTCGGATCGCCTGCCGCGCTCCGATTGGCCGGACTGGGAGGCGCTGGAGATTGACGGCGCGATCGACCAATGGGACGGGGGCTCCTAGAGGACGGACGCCGCTTACGGCACCGCGACCAATGGGCGCGCGGTATGGGCGGGCCGAGCCGCTCCGGAACCGGAGGGGGCCGGGGGAAAACGGCGGCCAGCCCAGAAATCGCTGCGGACCGGTCCGCAGCGGCCGGAAAGCACCGGGCAGCCGGACAGCGCCCACGCCCACGCCCCCTTCCTTGTCCCCCTCTGAGACCTCACCGGGGCCATGAGCGGTGACCGCTCTCAGCCCGCTTCCCTCCACCCAGGGACCGTGACCACTTACCGGCGGGCAGGCCTTCCCGCTCTCTGCCCTGTCCCCGCTCGCAGTCCGGGCAGCCGCAGCCGTCGCCTCGGCGCCAAAAACCTCCGGTGTTCGCCCCGCAACCAGCCCCAGGGACGCCGCGGCGCTCTGCGCGTGGCCCCGGGGGCCGTGGGGGCGACAGCAGCCAGTCCGCCGGCGTCCAGGAAGGCAGGCGGGGGTGCCGCCTTATCCACCACAGAGACATCGGGGAGCTTTGCGTCCCTGCAGGAAAACGGGGCTGGGTTTTTTTCCTCCTGTCCCGCTGCACCGATCCAGCTCCCCAGGGCGGGAGGGGAAACGGGGGAAGGGGCTGCTTTTCATAGAATCATAGAATCGTCTAGGTTGCAAGAGACCCTTGGCATCATCGAGTCCAACCATCTACCCTACTCTACAAAGTTCTCCCCTACACCATATCCCCCAACACCACATCTCGACGGTTCTTAAACACATCCAGGGATGGTGACTCGACCACCTCCCTGGGTAGCCTGTTCCAATGCCCGACCACTCCCTCTGTGAAACATTCTTTCCTAATGTCCAGTCTAAACCTACCCTGTTGGAGCTTGAAGCCGTTCCCTCTCGTTCTGTCGTTACCTACCTGTGCCAGGAGACCAGCACCGACCTCTCTACAGTGTCCTTTCAAGTAGTGTTAAGAGAGTGACGAGGTCTCCCCTCAGCCCCCTCTTCCTCATACTAAACAGTCCCAGCTCCTTCAACCGCTCTTCATAGGATTTGTTTTCCAGGCCCTTCACCAGCTTCGTTGCCCTCCTCTGCACTCGCTCCAGCACCTCGACATCTCTCTTGGATTGAGGTGCCCAAAACCGGACGCAATACTCCAGGTGCGGCCTCACCAGTGCCGAGTACAGGGGCACAATCGCCTCCCTACTTCTGCTGCTCACGCTGTTTCTAATACAAGCCAGGATGCCGTTGGCTTTCGTGGCCACCTGGGCACACTGCCGGCTCACGTTCAGCCGCTTGTCCATTAGCACCCCCAGGTCTCTTTCTTCCAGGTGGTTTTCCAGCCACGTTTCCCCAAGCCTGTAGCGCTGCTCGGGGTTATTGTGGCCCACGCGCAGAACCTGGCACTTGCCCTTCTTGAAACTCATACCACTGATGTTGGCCCAACGATCCAATCTACCTAAGTCTCTCTGTAGAGCTTCCCTATCCTCCTGGGAATCAACACTCCTGCTTAAAGCGCTTTTGAAAGCGCTTGGACGCCGGCAAGAGAGAGCAGAGGGGAGGGCCAGTTTGGAAATCCCTTCTAGCGATAGGCTCTCTTTGCAGTCTGGAACCATCTACAGCACAGGCGTTTACGCCTCCGCACTGACCGACCCGTGGGTAAGACTTAGGGAAAACGGATGCTCTTGATACACTTCGACAGAACGTCTGCTAAGAGTCACATCTGTTTAGACTTACAGATTAACACGCACGATAGATAGACAACATCCAATTGGACTAGCGACCTGTCCAGACATCCGCTTTGACGCTTCAATCTCTCTTTATAAATAAATCTTTTAAAAAAATCTTTCCGTCGTCTAAACTCCCATTAAATAATACAGAATCTTTAGAGATACGGGTTGGTATTTGGAACTCCTTTTATATACGTAAGGGAATATTATTTTTCAACACACAGAAAAATGAGAGATTGTTCTCTACTCCAATGCCTCACCCCCGCATATACAGCTTTTAACATTTTTTAAACACCACCGCCCAAAACCCCAACCACCTGCCCCGCACCAAGTTTTCAGGCGTTTGGGGGCCGTGACCCACCCTCTTGTGGGGGGAACCCCACTTAACCCCCACTCACCTGCTCCTCCGCCGCACCGTCGCTCCCCCGCTGACATCCGGCTGCCCCAAATGACATCATCACACCACCACCCCCCCACACACACACACCCCGGTTTTTTTAATTCGCCCCAAAAAATGCACCGAACGACCAGACCCAGGGCTGGCCCCTTCCCCTCAGGCGGCTCCACCACCGGCTGCAAACCCGGGCCGGGGCATCTGTCGAGCAGCACGAGACGCGGACAACGAGGCACCTGCAAAACAAACAGCAAACCCCAACCGGAGATCAGCATCATCAAACGAAAGAGCACCGAAGAGAGTAGAGGAATTCCCTCCGGCCGAGGGACAGGACAGGAGCTGAGCTACAGGAGGATTGCGGGGAAACAGCTCCGCTCCAAAGACGGCACGGCCTGCCAAAGCCGGAGCCATCCCGACGCTTCAGGTCCCTATTCAGACTGACCCGTGCCACTTGCAACACCTTCTCAGCCTAACAGCGTAACAAACCCTCCGCCCGCTGGGGGGAAGCGCCTCCTCCCTTCCCTTTCCCTGCCGCTGGAAAGCTCTGCGCGCGTTTAGATACGGCCAAGAAAAATACTCACGCTAGAAAAGCCTCGGACTTTTTCTTCGGCGCTAATTCAACTGGCACAGCTCCGAACCCCCACCGTTGCGCTCTCCGTCTCCAGAACGCGCAGTTGTCATTTGACCGGGGGCTGCTTTCTCTCCTACCCAAGGAGGAGGGACACCTGGCCGGCGGCACTGCCCGAGAGAGATGCTACCGCACTGCCGGGGAAACGCGACGCTGAAAGCCAGGCAGAAATCAGGTTCTTCAGAGCGCTCCGCCTAAAGAAAAGGGGGGGGAAAAACAAAAAACAAAAAAACTAGAAAAAAAACCCAACCAAAAACCCAACCCGTTACCTTCAGTCGCCTCTCTTTTCAAAGATTTGGAACAAATACCTCGCCGCTTAGGGACGCCTAAGACGCTGTAGGCTACAGCCGGTGGACGGTTGCCGTTTAAAGCCTGCAAGTCAGTTTGCACGTTATACGACTTTAACCCTTTTTTTAAAGTCTCCTTTACGATAGAAAAAACCAGGAAGGTAAGAGATTCCCCAAACGGCTGTACTTTTGGCGGGGGGAAATCCAATCCCCGGTGCCGCGATCCACCAGGCTACCGAAAACGACCGGCGGACCGGCCAAGGCTTTTGGCTGTGCCGAACACGCAGAGGAACAGGGTTTGGCCGTGTCCCCGCTGTTACGGGGGACCCAGAGCCCAAAGGCCGGCCATGCCATCGGCCGTCGGAAGAGGTGCCGCGCTCGGGCCTTTGGAAGGACATCGTCTTTCTTTTTGTCCCTATTTAATAGAGCGCGCGACGTCTCCTCGCTGATGACTTCTGCTGCCCAGCGCATCGTCTCCGAGGATCCCCTCTCGTGGGAACTTCAGGAGAGGCAACCGCTTGGCACGAGAAACCGGTGCCCTTTCAGAAAGGGAAACCTCCTTCCGACTGACGTCCAAATGACACGCCGTAGGCTACGGACAACGGACGTTCCTGGAAGGCTCGACTCACCTAAGCCACCTCAGGACTCGCCGCCACCAGTGACGAGGCTGATGATGCTCCTTGGTTCGTGGCAAAGCCTGGAAAACAGGCAGAAGCGGCGCCGGTTCGTCCCGTTTTGTCCACGTCTCTTCGTTGACCGCCCCGGCTTTCAGCGCAGATGCCATGAAAGAGGAGTGACAAAGAAAAGGCGAGGTCAGGCAGCAAAAGAGCTCTGCAGGCTGCCACCTGCAGTCAACCGCGCACCCTGTTTTGGAAGCCACACGCCCGCCCGCCCGCCCGCCACCCCCCGCCCAAAACAAACAAACAAACAAACAAACAAAGAGACAAGAACCCCGGCACCTGGCCTCTTTCTTGTCTTCAGGAGCTCATCCTGAAGCTCATCGCTTCTGTCTTGTCAGAGCAGGAAGCGCAGACCATCTGTATCCCGAGGACACCTGACCGGGATTAACACGTGTCCAGAGGTAGTCCCCATCTCTACGAGCGTGTCGCTTTGGTGCTTTTAATAATCCTAACTCGACGGTAGTCACTGGGACGGTCCTTTACGGTGGCTTCTTCAGACTTCTGGATCGCCAGTCCCAGTATTTCCATTTCATCCTACCAAAAAAAACCCCAAAGCACGTTACAGCTGCACATAACATTTTCTGCTTGTTCTTGTACGAGTATTTAAGGCGTAGGAGAAAGAGAAGATCTGAAAGGCAGAAGAGGCATTCAAAAACCGTGCAACTATGAAAAAGTAAAGCAGCTCTCTCGGAAAAGCACGAGAAACGGCCATAAAAGGTATACTTATGAAATACGCCAAGTAATATCGGGGCACCAAAATATACTATATAGGAAGGCTAGGTGGCTCATTTGATAGAAATTCGATGTAAATCTAAGACAGTACCGAGAATTCTGTCTGTAAATGGGTAATATTCGGCACCACTCGGCTCTAAAATTGCCGCTGCGCCTGCCTGTGAAAAATCCTACTTTAAAAGCATCTAGTACGAACCTTAAAGTTTTCATCACAGTTACAGCCATCTTTCACCTTAAAGCATGCTTTACATTGCTGCTGCAGCCTATCTGCCAACTTGGAGTGTACACATCTGGGTATACACGCTTGTAATTCAGGACGATTCGCACAAATCGTTTCTGTGCAGAAAAACAGGCCTCGTTTCATTATGCAATCAAATTTGAAATTTTTTTTCTCGGGAGAAGTTTTGCCTTTTTAACTGTGAGAATTTTAACTAGGAATTCACACGCTGCCCATGCCTCAAATTATGAGGAGACGCATCACAAAACGAACTCAAAACGAACATCCCGGATTCAGGAAAACTAATTGTGCCTCCCCCCTCTGTGGAACGTGTCCGTAGGACAGGAGCGGGCACCCGCTTTGCCACAGAAGCAGACGGATGCGGAATTGCTCCACGCGTGTCGGTTAACACACATTCGGCTAATGGCCCACCACTCCTTGTACGCACAGGCTGACGACAGCCAGGTCGCCCGGTACGGGCTGAACACTTTGCAGGATTTGTTACAAACCTTTTTAGTGAAATAGATTTTGAAACCCCAGGAAACACACCCCTACCTCCGAGAATTGTAGGGCAATAAATATTTTGACAACTTACATTTCACGTCTATCCATGTATGTCCCATTACTGTCTGTGGTCATAAACTATCTAATATAGAATACTAAACGTTGCTACCATTTAAGAACCGAACGACAGCAACTGAACTGAACCGAAAGGAAGAGCTTTTCTTTGAAAATCGCAGTGCCACCTGAGAAGAAGCTGAAGACTGAAAATCGGGCGAGAGAATCACGCAAAAATATCAGCCTTGCTCTAAAAGCAAGACAGGAGAAAACCCACCAAAAAATAAAATGCAGTTTAATTGACCCAAAGGTCACCAAACAAAACAGGCAAAAAGCTTCACAATACACAGCGTTTGCACCGCTGTCGCTTTTCTGGCTTTTGCTGGGCCTAAGAGGTTGCTGTGACTTCCTCGAGCTGCCCTTCTGCGGTCACCAGATTGTTTCAGGGGAGACAGACGTCTCCCGGGGAGGCGCACGCAGAGAGCGCCGCTACGTCTCGGCTGTGACCCCTTGGTCACTGCGTTCCTGCGGTGCCCGTACCCGTGCTACCAACAGGATGTCACAAAAGGACGCAAGAGCAGGGGGAATCGCTACAGGAGTCCTGAATGTTTCCACGGGCTTTTGAAAACCCCATTTTCTAAATTAAGTTACGCGAGGGAGTCTTTTTGAAAGTTACGAGGCTTCTGTGTGTCTGCTACTAAAAACATCCAACCGACCGACTCAAAAAACACCCAGAACACACTTTCCCCACGTTCCCCCGACACCGTAGCCTTTCATCTCGGGGGATTTCCTTTCCTGCCTTGCGAACGGATGCAGGTTAGGGACACCATAAGACAGCTTCCCTAGGGTATCCGAACGGCTGTCAGCGTACCATTTAGATCCCTTGAGTACAAGCAATAGCGCGCGTTACCTCTCCGGTTTGATGCTCGCTGACAGGCCGAATCCTTTGTGGAACCTTAAGCTGTTGTTCCGGCTTCCCTATCTCTTGCTGGAAAAGGTCTCTCTCGTGCTCTCGGTCAATTGCTCGCTCCTGAAAGTGACAAAACAGTGAGGATGCACCATTTCACGTAAAAACTGTCTAAATTAAGGATATTACAGCTTCTTGCTTCTTTTAACACGAGGCTGGTAAGGGTACGTCAGTAGCATTATTACACGTCAGTACGAGCCGGCAACGCGCGCTGGCAGCCCAGAAAGCCAACCCCACCCTGGGCTGCATCAAGAGAAGCGTGGCCAGCGGGTCACGGGAGGCGATTCTACCCCCCTCTACTCTGCGCACGCGAGACCCCACCTGGAGTACGGTGTCCAGCTTTGGAGTCCTCGACACGGGAAGGACGTGGACCTGTTGGAAGGGGCCCAGCGGAGGGCCACGAAAACCATCGGAGGGACGGAGCACCTCCCCTGTGAAGAGAGACTGAGAGAGCTGGGGTTGTTCAGCCTGGAGAAGAGAAGGCTCCGGGGAGACCTCAGAGCAGCCTTCCAATATCTGAAGGGAGCCTACGGGAGAGCCGGAGAGGGACTCTCTGTCGGGAAAGGTAGCGACAGGACAAGGGGTAACGATTTTAAATCGGAAGAGGGGAGATTCAGACTAGATATTAGGAGGAAATTCTTTACCGTGAGGGTGGTGAGGCACTGGAACAGGTTGCCCGGGGAAGCTGTGGATGCCCCATCCCTGGAAGTGTTTAAGGCCAGGCTGGACGGGGCTTTGAGCAACCCGCTCTAGTGGAGGCGTCCCTGCCCAAGGCAGGGGGGCTGCAACACGATGATCTTGAAGGTCCCTTCCAATTCTAACCATTCTACGATTCTATGGTTTTTAAGGTGGCAGAACCTCTTGCGACTTCCATTAACAAAAACTACTCTCACCATTCGGGGCAACAAATCTCACATTTTTGAATAAAAACACGAGGACGGCACTGATACAGCCAGTATTATTTCACAAAAAGGACAGTTTTGTCTCTTCTGTTCAAAGCACAGCATACAAATAGCAATAGGCCAGTATTTTATGGTCTCCTTTCCTCGCGTTCATCCTTCATATATGTAGCATAAATAGGAATTAAGAATAGAAATTAACTTTGTGTTCATACTGAGGAGGAGCCAATGGGAAAAAAGAAATTCTAAATTTTGCATTTCAGTGTTACTTTTGACCAGCTGCAGTTGTTATATCCCACTCTGATATTTGGGGAATACATCTTTATACTGGAAATAAGGCACAGCCGCTGGCATCCGGTGAAACGTCACCTTTAAATGCCACTTTGCTGAACAGACAAACCTGATCAGACGCATTGAAATAAACTAGCTCAAGTAGCTGATACACAGAGGAATGCTCTGTCTAGCAACAGAAGCTTTTGCAAAAATGGAGGAAGCCAGAATAAAGCTGCAACAGTTACAAGTTGCAGATTTGAAAACCTCACCTGCTGTTTGAGCACCCCGCAGCCCGCCCAGCCCCTGCTTTCCCCCGCAGCCCCCAACACCCTCCTGCCCACCCCCCCTGCAGAACCAGCCAAAACGGCTTCTGCTCTCCGCCCCCAAACCGCATCACTTACTGCCCCCTTCCGAGCCCCAAAACCCAGCCGCTGAGCCTCTGCGCAAGTCCCCAAAACGCCGGACTCCACCCCCGCCCCTCAGCCCAAAGCCACACGACTCCCTCTCCGGCTGAAGCCCCAACACCAGCCACGCGAGCCCGTTTGCCAGCCCCGGGAGCCGCGAGCACTTCCCCAGACGCCTCAGCCCGCCCCCCCGCAACGCCGTCTCCCCTCGGAGCCGCCTCGGGACCCCGGCCGCCTTCCCCGCGCCCCCCCGCTGGCCTCGACGCTGTCCAGCTGCCTCGCGACGCTGTCCAGCGGCACCGCGACGCTGCCCAGCGGCACCGCGACGCTGTCCGGCTGCCCGGTGCTTTCCGCCCGCGCCGGTCCGGTGCGGTGCGGTCCGGTCCGCGCCGCGCCGCAGCCGCTTCCGCGCGCGCCGCCATTTTCCCCCGGCCCCCTCCGCTTCCGGAGCGGCTCGGCCCGCCCATGCGGCGCGCCCATTGGTCACGGCGCCGGAAGCGGCTTCCGTCCTCGGGGAGCCCGTCCCATTGGTCGGTCGCGCCGTCAATCTTCAGCGCCTCCCACCCCGGCCAATCGGAGCGCGGCAGGCGATCCGACCAATCGGAGCGCGGCGGTCGCGCTGTGATTGGCTCGTCCTCCTGTCAATCCGCCAGGGGGCGGTTGCCATGGTGAGGACGCCCCGCCCGGTGGCGCATGCGCAGTAGTGAGGGCGGCGCCGTCCTTACTACTGCGCATGCGCGACCAGGCGGGGCTTCCTCACCATGGCAACCGCCCCCGGGCGGATTGACAGGAGGACGAGCCAATCACAACGCGACCGCCCCGCTCCGATTGGTCGGATCGCCTGCCGCGCTCCGATTGGCCGGACTGGGAGGCGCTGGAGATTGACGGCGCGATCGACCAATGGGACGGGGGCTCCTAGAGGACGGACGCCGCTTACGGCACCGCGACCAATGGGCGCGCGGTATGGGCGGGCCGAGCCGCTCCGGAACCGGAGGGGGCCGGGGGAAAACGGCGGCCAGCCCAGAAATCGCTGCGGACCGGTCCGCAGCGGCCGGAAAGCACCGGGCAGCCGGACAGCGCCCACGCCCACGCCCCCTTCCTTGTCCCCCTCTGAGACCTCACCGGGGCCATGAGCGGTGACCGCTCTCAGCCCGCTTCCCTCCACCCAGGGACCGTGACCACTTACCGGCGGGCAGGCCTTCCCGCTCTCTGCCCTGTCCCCGCTCGCAGTCCGGGCAGCCGCAGCCGTCGCCTCGGCGCCAAAAACCTCCGGTGTTCGCCCCGCAACCAGCCCCAGGGACGCCGCGGCGCTCTGCGCGTGGCCCCGGGGGCCGTGGGGGCGACAGCAGCCAGTCCGCCGGCGTCCAGGAAGGCAGGCGGGGGTGCCGCCTTATCCACCACAGAGACATCGGGGAGCTTTGCGTCCCTGCAGGAAAACGGGGCTGGGTTTTTTTCCTCCTGTCCCGCTGCACCGATCCAGCTCCCCAGGGCGGGAGGGGAAACGGGGGAAGGGGCTGCTTTTCATAGAATCATAGAATCGTCTAGGTTGCAAGAGACCCTTGGCATCATCGAGTCCAACCATCTACCCTACTCTACAAAGTTCTCCCCTACACCATATCCCCCAACACCACATCTCGACGGTTCTTAAACACATCCAGGGATGGTGACTCGACCACCTCCCTGGGTAGCCTGTTCCAATGCCCGACCACTCCCTCTGTGAAACATTCTTTCCTAATGTCCAGTCTAAACCTACCCTGTTGGAGCTTGAAGCCGTTCCCTCTCGTTCTGTCGTTACCTACCTGTGCCAGGAGACCAGCACCGACCTCTCTACAGTGTCCTTTCAAGTAGTGTTAAGAGAGTGACGAGGTCTCCCCTCAGCCCCCTCTTCCTCATACTAAACAGTCCCAGCTCCTTCAACCGCTCTTCATAGGATTTGTTTTCCAGGCCCTTCACCAGCTTCGTTGCCCTCCTCTGCACTCGCTCCAGCACCTCGACATCTCTCTTGGATTGAGGTGCCCAAAACCGGACGCAATACTCCAGGTGCGGCCTCACCAGTGCCGAGTACAGGGGCACAATCGCCTCCCTACTTCTGCTGCTCACGCTGTTTCTAATACAAGCCAGGATGCCGTTGGCTTTCGTGGCCACCTGGGCACACTGCCGGCTCACGTTCAGCCGCTTGTCCATTAGCACCCCCAGGTCTCTTTCTTCCAGGTGGTTTTCCAGCCACGTTTCCCCAAGCCTGTAGCGCTGCTCGGGGTTATTGTGGCCCACGCGCAGAACCTGGCACTTGCCCTTCTTGAAACTCATACCACTGATGTTGGCCCAACGATCCAATCTACCTAAGTCTCTCTGTAGAGCTTCCCTATCCTCCTGGGAATCAACACTCCTGCTTAAAGCGCTTTTGAAAGCGCTTGGACGCCGGCAAGAGAGAGCAGAGGGGAGGGCCAGTTTGGAAATCCCTTCTAGCGATAGGCTCTCTTTGCAGTCTGGAACCATCTACAGCACAGGCGTTTACGCCTCCGCACTGACCGACCCGTGGGTAAGACTTAGGGAAAACGGATGCTCTTGATACACTTCGACAGAACGTCTGCTAAGAGTCACATCTGTTTAGACTTACAGATTAACACGCACGATAGATAGACAACATCCAATTGGACTAGCGACCTGTCCAGACATCCGCTTTGACGCTTCAATCTCTCTTTATAAATAAATCTTTTAAAAAAATCTTTCCGTCGTCTAAACTCCCATTAAATAATACAGAATCTTTAGAGATACGGGTTGGTATTTGGAACTCCTTTTATATACGTAAGGGAATATTATTTTTCAACACACAGAAAAATGAGAGATTGTTCTCTACTCCAATGCCTCACCCCCGCATATACAGCTTTTAACATTTTTTAAACACCACCGCCCAAAACCCCAACCACCTGCCCCGCACCAAGTTTTCAGGCGTTTGGGGGCCGTGACCCACCCTCTTGTGGGGGGAACCCCACTTAACCCCCACTCACCTGCTCCTCCGCCGCACCGTCGCTCCCCCGCTGACATCCGGCTGCCCCAAATGACATCATCACACCACCACCCCCCCACACACACACACACCGGTTTTTTTAATTCGCCCCAAAAAATGCACCGAACGACCAGACCCAGGGCTGGCCCCTTCCCCTCAGGCGGCTCCACCACCGGCTGCAAACCCGGGCCGGGGCATCTGTCGAGCAGCACGAGACGCGGACAACGAGGCACCTGCAAAACAAACAGCAAACCCCAACCGGAGATCAGCATCATCAAACGAAAGAGCACCGAAGAGAGTAGAGGAATTCCCTCCGGCCGAGGGACAGGACAGGAGCTGAGCTACAGGAGGATTGCGGGGAAACAGCTCCGCTCCAAAGACGGCACGGCCTGCCAAAGCCGGAGCCATCCCGACGCTTCAGGTCCCTATTCAGACTGACCCGTGCCACTTGCAACACCTTCTCAGCCTAACAGCGTAACAAACCCTCCGCCCGCTGGGGGGAAGCGCCTCCTCCCTTCCCTTTCCCTGCCGCTGGAAAGCTCTGCGCGCGTTTAGATACGGCCAAGAAAAATACTCACGCTAGAAAAGCCTCGGACTTTTTCTTCGGCGCTAATTCAACTGGCACAGCTCCGAACCCCCACCGTTGCGCTCTCCGTCTCCAGAACGCGCAGTTGTCATTTGACCGGGGGCTGCTTTCTCTCCTACCCAAGGAGGAGGGACACCTGGCCGGCGGCACTGCCCGAGAGAGATGCTACCGCACTGCCGGGGAAACGCGACGCTGAAAGCCAGGCAGAAATCAGGTTCTTCAGAGCGCTCCGCCTAAAGAAAAGGGGGGGGAAAAACAAAAAACAAAAAAACTAGAAAAAAAACCCAACCAAAAACCCAACCCGTTACCTTCAGTCGCCTCTCTTTTCAAAGATTTGGAACAAATACCTCGCCGCTTAGGGACGCCTAAGACGCTGTAGGCTACAGCCGGTGGACGGTTGCCGTTTAAAGCCTGCAAGTCAGTTTGCACGTTATACGACTTTAACCCTTTTTTTAAAGTCTCCTTTACGATAGAAAAAACCAGGAAGGTAAGAGATTCCCCAAACGGCTGTACTTTTGGCGGGGGGAAATCCAATCCCCGGTGCCGCGATCCACCAGGCTACCGAAAACGACCGGCGGACCGGCCAAGGCTTTTGGCTGTGCCGAACACGCAGAGGAACAGGGTTTGGCCGTGTCCCCGCTGTTACGGGGGACCCAGAGCCCAAAGGCCGGCCATGCCATCGGCCGTCGGAAGAGGTGCCGCGCTCGGGCCTTTGGAAGGACATCGTCTTTCTTTTTGTCCCTATTTAATAGAGCGCGCGACGTCTCCTCGCTGATGACTTCTGCTGCCCAGCGCATCGTCTCCGAGGATCCCCTCTCGTGGGAACTTCAGGAGAGGCAACCGCTTGGCACGAGAAACCGGTGCCCTTTCAGAAAGGGAAACCTCCTTCCGACTGACGTCCAAATGACACGCCGTAGGCTACGGACAACGGACGTTCCTGGAAGGCTCGACTCACCTAAGCCACCTCAGGACTCGCCGCCACCAGTGACGAGGCTGATGATGCTCCTTGGTTCGTGGCAAAGCCTGGAAAACAGGCAGAAGCGGCGCCGGTTCGTCCCGTTTTGTCCACGTCTCTTCGTTGACCGCCCCGGCTTTCAGCGCAGATGCCATGAAAGAGGAGTGACAAAGAAAAGGCGAGGTCAGGCAGCAAAAGAGCTCTGCAGGCTGCCACCTGCAGTCAACCGCGCACCCTGTTTTGGAAGCCACACGCCCGCCCGCCCGCCCGCCACCCCCCGCCCAAAACAAACAAACAAACAAACAAACAAAGAGACAAGAACCCCGGCACCTGGCCTCTTTCTTGTCTTCAGGAGCTCATCCTGAAGCTCATCGCTTCTGTCTTGTCAGAGCAGGAAGCGCAGACCATCTGTATCCCGAGGACACCTGACCGGGATTAACACGTGTCCAGAGGTAGTCCCCATCTCTACGAGCGTGTCGCTTTGGTGCTTTTAATAATCCTAACTCGACGGTAGTCACTGGGACGGTCCTTTACGGTGGCTTCTTCAGACTTCTGGATCGCCAGTCCCAGTATTTCCATTTCATCCTACCAAAAAAAACCCCAAAGCACGTTACAGCTGCACATAACATTTTCTGCTTGTTCTTGTACGAGTATTTAAGGCGTAGGAGAAAGAGAAGATCTGAAAGGCAGAAGAGGCATTCAAAAACCGTGCAACTATGAAAAAGTAAAGCAGCTCTCTCGGAAAAGCACGAGAAACGGCCATAAAAGGTATACTTATGAAATACGCCAAGTAATATCGGGGCACCAAAATATACTATATAGGAAGGCTAGGTGGCTCATTTGATAGAAATTCGATGTAAATCTAAGACAGTACCGAGAATTCTGTCTGTAAATGGGTAATATTCGGCACCACTCGGCTCTAAAATTGCCGCTGCGCCTGCCTGTGAAAAATCCTACTTTAAAAGCATCTAGTACGAACCTTAAAGTTTTCATCACAGTTACAGCCATCTTTCACCTTAAAGCATGCTTTACATTGCTGCTGCAGCCTATCTGCCAACTTGGAGTGTACACATCTGGGTATACACGCTTGTAATTCAGGACGATTCGCACAAATCGTTTCTGTGCAGAAAAACAGGCCTCGTTTCATTATGCAATCAAATTTGAAATTTTTTTTCTCGGGAGAAGTTTTGCCTTTTTAACTGTGAGAATTTTAACTAGGAATTCACACGCTGCCCATGCCTCAAATTATGAGGAGACGCATCACAAAACGAACTCAAAACGAACATCCCGGATTCAGGAAAACTAATTGTGCCTCCCCCCTCTGTGGAACGTGTCCGTAGGACAGGAGCGGGCACCCGCTTTGCCACAGAAGCAGACGGATGCGGAATTGCTCCACGCGTGTCGGTTAACACACATTCGGCTAATGGCCCACCACTCCTTGTACGCACAGGCTGACGACAGCCAGGTCGCCCGGTACGGGCTGAACACTTTGCAGGATTTGTTACAAACCTTTTTAGTGAAATAGATTTTGAAACCCCAGGAAACACACCCCTACCTCCGAGAATTGTAAGGCAATAAATATTTTGACAACTTACATTTCACGTCTATCCATGTATGTCCCATTACTGTCTGTGGTCATAAACTATCTAATATAGAATACTAAACGTTGCTACCATTTAAGAACCGAACGACAGCAACTGAACTGAACCGAAAGGAAGAGCTTTTCTTTGAAAATCGCAGTGCCACCTGAGAAGAAGCTGAAGACTGAAAATCGGGCGAGAGAATCACGCAAAAATATCAGCCTTGCTCTAAAAGCAAGACAGGAGAAAACCCACCAAAAAATAAAATGCAGTTTAATTGACCCAAAGGTCACCAAACAAAACAGGCAAAAAGCTTCACAATACACAGCGTTTGCACCGCTGTCGCTTTTCTGGCTTTTGCTGGGCCTAAGAGGTTGCTGTGACTTCCTCGAGCTGCCCTTCTGCGGTCACCAGATTGTTTCAGGGGAGACAGACGTCTCCCGGGGAGGCGCACGCAGAGAGCGCCGCTACGTCTCGGCTGTGACCCCTTGGTCACTGCGTTCCTGCGGTGCCCGTACCCGTGCTACCAACAGGATGTCACAAAAGGACGCAAGAGCAGGGGGAATCGCTACAGGAGTCCTGAATGTTTCCACGGGCTTTTGAAAACCCCATTTTCTAAATTAAGTTACGCGAGGGAGTCTTTTTGAAAGTTACGAGGCTTCTGTGTGTCTGCTACTAAAAACATCCAACCGACCGACTCAAAAAACACCCAGAACACACTTTCCCCACGTTCCCCCGACACCGTAGCCTTTCATCTCGGGGGATTTCCTTTCCTGCCTTGCGAACGGATGCAGGTTAGGGACACCATAAGACAGCTTCCCTAGGGTATCCGAACGGCTGTCAGCGTACCATTTAGATCCCTTGAGTACAAGCAATAGCGCGCGTTACCTCTCCGGTTTGATGCTCGCTGACAGGCCGAATCCTTTGTGGAACCTTAAGCTGTTGTTCCGGCTTCCCTATCTCTTGCTGGAAAAGGTCTCTCTCGTGCTCTCGGTCAATTGCTCGCTCCTGAAAGTGACAAAACAGTGAGGATGCACCATTTCACGTAAAAACTGTCTAAATTAAGGATATTACAGCTTCTTGCTTCTTTTAACACGAGGCTGGTAAGGGTACGTCAGTAGCATTATTACACGTCAGTACGAGCCGGCAACGCGCGCTGGCAGCCCAGAAAGCCAACCCCACCCTGGGCTGCATCAAGAGAAGCGTGGCCAGCGGGTCACGGGAGGCGATTCTACCCCCCTCTACTCTGCGCACGCGAGACCCCACCTGGAGTACGGTGTCCAGCTTTGGAGTCCTCGACACGGGAAGGACGTGGACCTGTTGGAAGGGGCCCAGCGGAGGGCCACGAAAACCATCGGAGGGACGGAGCACCTCCCCTGTGAAGAGAGACTGAGAGAGCTGGGGTTGTTCAGCCTGGAGAAGAGAAGGCTCCGGGGAGACCTCAGAGCAGCCTTCCAATATCTGAAGGGAGCCTACGGGAGAGCCGGAGAGGGACTCTCTGTCGGGAAAGGTAGCGACAGGACAAGGGGTAACGATTTTAAATCGGAAGAGGGGAGATTCAGACTAGATATTAGGAGGAAATTCTTTACCGTGAGGGTGGTGAGGCACTGGAACAGGTTGCCCGGGGAAGCTGTGGATGCCCCATCCCTGGAAGTGTTTAAGGCCAGGCTGGACGGGGCTTTGAGCAACCCGCTCTAGTGGAGGCGTCCCTGCCCAAGGCAGGGGGGCTGCAACACGATGATCTTGAAGGTCCCTTCCAATTCTAACCATTCTACGATTCTATGGTTTTTAAGGTGGCAGAACCTCTTGCGACTTCCATTAACAAAAACTACTCTCACCATTCGGGGCAACAAATCTCACATTTTTGAATAAAAACACGAGGACGGCACTGATACAGCCAGTATTATTTCACAAAAAGGACAGTTTTGTCTCTTCTGTTCAAAGCACAGCATACAAATAGCAATAGGCCAGTATTTTATGGTCTCCTTTCCTCGCGTTCATCCTTCATATATGTAGCATAAATAGGAATTAAGAATAGAAATTAACTTTGTGTTCATACTGAGGAGGAGCCAATGGGAAAAAAGAAATTCTAAATTTTGCATTTCAGTGTTACTTTTGACCAGCTGCAGTTGTTATATCCCACTCTGATATTTGGGGAATACATCTTTATACTGGAAATAAGGCACAGCCGCTGGCATCCGGTGAAACGTCACCTTTAAATGCCACTTTGCTGAACAGACAAACCTGATCAGACGCATTGAAATAAACTAGCTCAAGTAGCTGATACACAGAGGAATGCTCTGTCTAGCAACAGAAGCTTTTGCAAAAATGGAGGAAGCCAGAATAAAGCTGCAACAGTTACAAGTTGCAGATTTGAAAACCTCACCTGCTGTTTGAGCACCCCGCAGCCCGCCCAGCCCCTGCTTTCCCCCGCAGCCCCCAACACCCTCCTGCCCACCCCCCCTGCAGAACCAGCCAAAACGGCTTCTGCTCTCCGCCCCCAAACCGCATCACTTACTGCCCCCTTCCGAGCCCCAAAACCCAGCCGCTGAGCCTCTGCGCAAGTCCCCAAAACGCCGGACTCCACCCCCGCCCCTCAGCCCAAAGCCACACGACTCCCTCTCCGGCTGAAGCCCCAACACCAGCCACGCGAGCCCGTTTGCCAGCCCCGGGAGCCGCGAGCACCTCCCCAGACGCCTCAGCCCGCCCCCCCGCAACGCCGTCTCCCCTCGGAGCCGCCTCGGGACCCCGGCCGCCTTCCCCGCGCCCCCCCGCTGGCCTCGACGCTGTCCAGCGGCACCGCGACGCTGCCCAGCGGCACCGCGACGCTGTCCGGCTGCCCGGTGCTTTCCGCCCGCGCCGGTCCGGTGCGGTGCGGTGCGGTGCGGTGCGGTCCGGTCCGCGCCGCGCCGCAGCCGCTTCCGCGCGCGCCGCCATTTTCCCCCGGCCCCCTCCGCTTCCGGAGCGGCTCGGCCCGCCCATGCGGCGCGCCCATTGGTCACGGCGCCGGAAGCGGCTTCCGTCCTCGGGGAGCCCGTCCCATTGGTCGGTCGCGCCGTCAATCTTCAGCGCCTCCCACCCCGGCCAATCGGAGCGCGGCAGGCGATCCGACCAATCGGAGCGCGGCGGTCGCGCTGTGATTGGCTCGTCCTCCTGTCAATCCGCCAGGGGGCGGTTGCCATGGTGAGGACGCCCCGCCCTGTGGCGCATGCGCAGTAGTGAGGGCGGCGCCGTCCTTACTACTGCGCATGCGCGACCAGGCGGGGCTTCCTCACCATGGCAACCGCCCCCGGGCGGATTGACAGGAGGACGAGCCAATCACAACGCGACCGCCCCGCTCCGATTGGTCGGATCGCCTGCCGCGCTCCGATTGGCCGGACTGGGAGGCGCTGGAGATTGACGGCGCGATCGACCAATGGGACGGGGGCTCCTAGAGGACGGACGCCGCTTACGGCACCGCGACCAATGGGCGCGCGGTATGGGCGGGCCGAGCCGCTCCGGAACCGGAGGGGGCCGGGGGAAAACGGCGGCCAGCCCAGAAATCGCTGCGGACCGGTCCGCAGCGGGCGGAAAGCACCGGGCAGCCGGACAGCGCCCACGCCCACGCCCCCTTCCTTGTCCCCCTCTGAGACCTCACCGGGGCCATGAGCGGTGACCGCTCTCAGCCCGCTTCCCTCCACCCAGGGACCGTGACCACTTACCGGCGGGCAGGCCTTCCCGCTCTCTGCCCTGTCCCCGCTCGCAGTCCGGGCAGCCGCAGCCGTCGCCTCGGCGCCAAAAACCTCCGGTGTTCGCCCCGCAACCAGCCCCAGGGACGCCGCGGCGCTCTGCGCGTGGCCCCGGGGGCCGTGGGGGCGACAGCAGCCAGTCCGCCGGCGTCCAGGAAGGCAGGCGGGGGTGCCGCCTTATCCACCACAGAGACATCGGGGAGCTTTGCGTCCCTGCAGGAAAACGGGGCTGGGTTTTTTTCCTCCTGTCCCGCTGCACCGATCCAGCTCCCCAGGGCGGGAGGGGAAACGGGGGAAGGGGCTGCTTTTCATAGAATCATAGAATCGTCTAGGTTGCAAGAGACCCTTGGCATCATCGAGTCCAACCATCTACCCTACTCTACAAAGTTCTCCCCTACACCATATCCCCCAACACCACATCTCGACGGTTCTTAAACACATCCAGGGATGGTGACTCGACCCCCTCCCTGGGTAGCCTGTTCCAATGCCCGACCACTCCCTCTGTGAAACATTCTTTCCTAATGTCCAGTCTAAACCTACCCTGTTGGAGCTTGAAGCCGTTCCCTCTCGTTCTGTCGTTACCTACCTGTGCCAGGAGACCAGCACCGACCTCTCTACAGTGTCCTTTCAAGTAGTGTTAAGAGAGTGACGAGGTCTCCCCTCAGCCCCCTCTTCCTCATACTAAACAGTCCCAGCTCCTTCAACCGCTCTTCATAGGATTTGTTTTCCAGGCCCTTCACCAGCTTCGTTGCCCTCCTCTGCACTCGCTCCAGCACCTCGACATCTCTCTTGGATTGAGGTGCCCAAAACCGGACGCAATACTCCAGGTGCGGCCTCACCAGTGCCGAGTACAGGGGCACAATCGCCTCCCTACTTCTGCTGCTCACGCTGTTTCTAATACAAGCCAGGATGCCGTTGGCTTTCGTGGCCACCTGGGCACACTGCCGGCTCACGTTCAGCCGCTTGTCCATTAGCACCCCCAGGTCTCTTTCTTCCAGGTGGTTTTCCAGCCACGTTTCCCCAAGCCTGTAGCGCTGCTCGGGGCTATTGTGGCCCACGCGCAGAACCTGGCACTTGCCCTTCTTGAAACTCATACCACTGATGTTGGCCCAACGATCCAATCTACCTAAGTCTCTCTGTAGAGCTTCCCTATCCTCCTGGGAATCAACACTCCTGCTTAAAGCGCTTTTGAAAGCGCTTGGACGCCGGCAAGAGAGAGCAGAGGGGAGGGCCAGTTTGGAAATCCCTTCTAGCGATAGGCTCTCTTTGCAGTCTGGAACCATCTACAGCACAGGCGTTTACGCCTCCGCACTGACCGACCCGTGGGTAAGACTTAGGGAAAACGGATGCTCTTGATACACTTCGACAGAACGTCTGCTAAGAGTCACATCTGTTTAGACTTACAGATTAACACGCACGATAGATAGACAACATCCAATTGGACTAGCGACCTGTCCAGACATCCGCTTTGACGCTTCAATCTCTCTTTATAAATAAATCTTTTAAAAAAATCTTTCCGTCGTCTAAACTCCCATTAAATAATACAGAATCTTTAGAGATACGGGTTGGTATTTGGAACTCCTTTTATATACGTAAGGGAATATTATTTTTCAACACACAGAAAAATGAGAGATTGTTCTCTACTCCAATGCCTCACCCCCGCATATACAGCTTTTAACATTTTTTAAACACCACCGCCCAAAACCCCAACCACCTGCCCCGCACCAAGTTTTCAGGCGTTTGGGGGCCGTGACCCACCCTCTTGTGGGGGGAACCCCACTTAACCCCCACTCACCTGCTCCTCCGCCGCACCGTCGCTCCCCCGCTGACATCCGGCTGCCCCAAATGACATCATCACACCACCACCCCCCCCCACACACACACCCCGGTTTTTTTAATTCGCCCCAAAAAATGCACCGAACGACCAGACCCAGGGCTGGCCCCTTCCCCTCAGGCGGCTCCACCACCGGCTGCAAACCCGGGCCGGGGCATCTGTCGAGCAGCACGAGACGCGGACAACGAGGCACCTGCAAAACAAACAGCAAACCCCAACCGGAGATCAGCATCATCAAACGAAAGAGCACCGAAGAGAGTAGAGGAATTCCCTCCGGCCGAGGGACAGGACAGGAGCTGAGCTACAGGAGGATTGCGGGGAAACAGCTCCGCTCCAAAGACGGCACGGCCTGCCAAAGCCGGAGCCATCCCGACGCTTCAGGTCCCTATTCAGACTGACCCGTGCCACTTGCAACACCTTCTCAGCCTAACAGCGTAACAAACCCTCCGCCCGCTGGGGGGAAGCGCCTCCTCCCTTCCCTTTCCCTGCCGCTGGAAAGCTCTGCGCGCGTTTAGATACGGCCAAGAAAAATACTCACGCTAGAAAAGCCTCGGACTTTTTCTTCGGCGCTAATTCAACTGGCACAGCTCCGAACCCCCACCGTTGCGCTCTCCGTCTCCAGAACGCGCAGTTGTCATTTGACCGGGGGCTGCTTTCTCTCCTACCCAAGGAGGAGGGACATCTGGCCGGCGGCACTGCCCGAGAGAGATGCTACCGCACTGCCGGGGAAACGCGACGCTGAAAGCCAGGCAGAAATCAGGTTCTTCAGAGCGCTCCGCCTAAAGAAAAGGGGGGGGAAAAACAAAAAACAAAAAAACTAGAAAAAAAACCCAACCAAACACCCAACCCGTTACCTTCAGTCGCCTCTCTTTTCAAAGATTTGGAACAAATACCTCGCCGCTTAGGGACGCCTAAGACGCTGTAGGCTACAGCCGGTGGACGGTTGCCGTTTAAAGCCTGCAAGTCAGTTTGCACGTTATACGACTTTAACCCTTTTTTTAAAGTCTCCTTTACGATAGAAAAAACCAGGAAGGTAAGAGATTCCCCAAACGGCTGTACTTTTGGCGGGGGGAAATCCAATCCCCGGTGCCGCGATCCACCAGGCTACCGAAAACGACCGGCGGACCGGCCAAGGCTTTTGGCTGTGCCGAACACGCAGAGGAACAGGGTTTGGCCGTGTCCCCGCTGTTACGGGGGACCCAGAGCCCAAAGGCCGGCCATGCCATCGGCCGTCGGAAGAGGTGCCGCGCTCGGGCCTTTGGAAGGACATCGTCTTTCTTTTTGTCCCTATTTAATAGAGCGCGCGACGTCTCCTCGCTGATGACTTCTGCTGCCCAGCGCATCGTCTCCGAGGATCCCCTCTCGTGGGAACTTCAGGAGAGGCAACCGCTTGGCACGAGAAACCGGTGCCCTTTCAGAAAGGGAAACCTCCTTCCGACTGACGTCCAAATGACACGCCGTAGGCTACGGACAACGGACGTTCCTGGAAGGCTCGACTCACCTAAGCCACCTCAGGACTCGCCGCCACCAGTGACGAGGCTGATGATGCTCCTTGGTTCGTGGCAAAGCCTGGAAAACAGGCAGAAGCGGCGCCGGTTCGTCCCGTTTTGTCCACGTCTCTTCGTTGACCGCCCCGGCTTTCAGCGCAGATGCCATGAAAGAGGAGTGACAAAGAAAAGGCGAGGTCAGGCAGCAAAAGAGCTCTGCAGGCTGCCACCTGCAGTCAACCGCGCACCCTGTTTTGGAAGCCACACGCCCGCCCGCCCGCCCGCCACCCCCCGCCCAAAACAAACAAACAAACAAACAAACAAAGAGACAAGAACCCCGGCACCTGGCCTCTTTCTTGTCTTCAGGAGCTCATCCTGAAGCTCATCGCTTCTGTCTTGTCAGAGCAGGAAGCGCAGACCATCTGTATCCCGAGGACACCTGACCGGGATTAACACGTGTCCAGAGGTAGTCCCCATCTCTACGAGCGTGTCGCTTTGGTGCTTTTAATAATCCTAACTCGACGGTAGTCACTGGGACGGTCCTTTACGGTGGCTTCTTCAGACTTCTGGATCGCCAGTCCCAGTATTTCCATTTCATCCTACCAAAAAAAACCCCAAAGCACGTTACAGCTGCACATAACATTTTCTGCTTGTTCTTGTACGAGTATTTAAGGCGTAGGAGAAAGAGAAGATCTGAAAGGCAGAAGAGGCATTCAAAAACCGTGCAACTATGAAAAAGTAAAGCAGCTCTCTCGGAAAAGCACGAGAAACGGCCATAAAAGGTATACTTATGAAATACGCCAAGTAATATCGGGGCACCAAAATATACTATATAGGAAGGCTAGGTGGCTCATTTGATAGAAATTCGATGTAAATCTAAGACAGTACCGAGAATTCTGTCTGTAAATGGGTAATATTCGGCACCACTCGGCTCTAAAATTGCCGCTGCGCCTGCCTGTGAAAAATCCTACTTTAAAAGCATCTAGTACGAACCTTAAAGTTTTCATCACAGTTACAGCCATCTTTCACCTTAAAGCATGCTTTACATTGCTGCTGCAGCCTATCTGCCAACTTGGAGTGTACACATCTGGGTATACACGCTTGTAATTCAGGACGATTCGCACAAATCGTTTCTGTGCAGAAAAACAGGCCTCGTTTCATTATGCAATCAAATTTGAAATTTTTTTTCTCGGGAGAAGTTTTGCCTTTTTAACTGTGAGAATTTTAACTAGGAATTCACACGCTGCCCATGCCTCAAATTATGAGGAGACGCATCACAAAACGAACTCAAAACGAACATCCCGGATTCAGGAAAACTAATTGTGCCTCCCCCCTCTGTGGAACGTGTCCGTAGGACAGGAGCGGGCACCCGCTTTGCCACAGAAGCAGACGGATGCGGAATTGCTCCACGCGTGTCGGTTAACACACATTCGGCTAATGGCCCACCACTCCTTGTACGCACAGGCTGACGACAGCCAGGTCGCCCGGTACGGGCTGAACACTTTGCAGGATTTGTTACAAACCTTTTTAGTGAAATAGATTTTGAAACCCCAGGAAACACACCCCTACCTCCGAGAATTGTAGGGCAATAAATATTTTGACAACTTACATTTCACGTCTATCCATGTATGTCCCATTACTGTCTGTGGTCATAAACTATCTAATATAGAATACTAAACGTTGCTACCATTTAAGAACCGAACGACAGCAACTGAACTGAACCGAAAGGAAGAGCTTTTCTTTGAAAATCGCAGTGCCACCTGAGAAGAAGCTGAAGACTGAAAATCGGGCGAGAGAATCACGCAAAAATATCAGCCTTGCTCTAAAAGCAAGACAGGAGAAAACCCACCAAAAAATAAAATGCAGTTTAATTGACCCAAAGGTCACCAAACAAAACAGGCAAAAAGCTTCACAATACACAGCGTTTGCACCGCTGTCGCTTTTCTGGCTTTTGCTGGGCCTAAGAGGTTGCTGTGACTTCCTCGAGCTGCCCTTCTGCGGTCACCAGATTGTTTCAGGGGAGACAGACGTCTCCCGGGGAGGCGCACGCAGAGAGCGCCGCTACGTCTCGGCTGTGACCCCTTGGTCACTGCGTTCCTGCGGTGCCCGTACCCGTGCTACCAACAGGATGTCACAAAAGGACGCAAGAGCAGGGGGAATCGCTACAGGAGTCCTGAATGTTTCCACGGGCTTTTGAAAACCCCATTTTCTAAATTAAGTTACGCGAGGGAGTCTTTTTGAAAGTTACGAGGCTTCTGTGTGTCTGCTACTAAAAACATCCAACCGACCGACTCAAAAAACACCCAGAACACACTTTCCCCACGTTCCCCCGACACCGTAGCCTTTCATCTCGGGGGATTTCCTTTCCTGCCTTGCGAACGGATGCAGGTTAGGGACACCATAAGACAGCTTCCCTAGGGTATCCGAACGGCTGTCAGCGTACCATTTAGATCCCTTGAGTACAAGCAATAGCGCGCGTTACCTCTCCGGTTTGATGCTCGCTGACAGGCCGAATCCTTTGTGGAACCTTAAGCTGTTGTTCCGGCTTCCCTATCTCTTGCTGGAAAAGGTCTCTCTCCTGCTCTCGGTCAATTGCTCGCTCCTGAAAGTGACGAAACAGTGAGGATGCACCATTTCACGTAAAAACTGTCTAAATTAAGGATATTACAGCTTCTCGCTTCTTTTAACACGAGGCTGCTAACGGTACGTCAGTAGCATTATTACATGTCAGTACGAGCCGGCAACGCGCGCTGGCAGCCCAGAAAGCCAACCCCACCCTGGGCTGCATCAAGAGAAGCGTGGCCAGCGGGTCACGGGAGGCGATTCTACCCCCCTCTACTCTGCGCACGCGAGACCCCACCTGGAGTACGGTGTCCAGCTTTGGAGTCCTCGACACGGGAAGGACGTGGACCTGTTGGAAGGGGCCCAGCGGAGGGCCACGAAAACCATCGGAGGGACGGAGCACCTCCCCTGTGAAGAGAGACTGAGAGAGCTGGGGTTGTTCAGCCTGGAGAAGAGAAGGCTCCGGGGAGACCTCAGAGCAGCCTTCCAATATCTGAAGGGAGCCTACGGGAGAGCCGGAGAGGGACTCTCTGTCGGGAAAGGTAGCGACAGGACAAGGGGTAACGGTTTTAAATCGGAAGAGGGGAGATTCAGACTAGATGTTAGGAGGAAATTCTTTACCGTGAGGGTGGTGAGGCACTGGAACAGGTTGCCCGGGGAAGCTGTGGATGCCCCATCCCTGGAAGTGTTTAAGGCCAGGCTGGACGGGGCTTTGAGCAACCCGCTCTAGTGGAGGCGTCCCTGCCCAAGGCAGGGGGGCTGCAACACGATGATCTTGAAGGTCCCTTCCAACTCTAACCATTCTACGATTCTATGGTTTTTAAGGTGGCAGAACCTCTTGCGACTTCCATTAACAAAAACTACTCTCACCATTCGGGGCAACAAATCTCACATTTTTGAATAAAAACACGAGGACGGCACTGATACAGCCAGTATTATTTCACAAAAAGGACAGTTTTGTCTCTTCTGTTCAAAGCACAGCATACAAATAGCAATAGGCCAGTATTTTATGGTCTCCTTTCCTCGCGTTCATCCTTCATATATGTAGCATAAATAGGAATTAAGAATAGAAATTAACTTTGTGTTCATACTGAGGAGGAGCCAATGGGAAAAAAGAAATTCTAAATTTTGCATTTCAGTGTTACTTTTGACCAGCTGCAGTTGTTATATCCCACTCTGATATTTGGGGAATACATCTTTATACTGGAAATAAGGCACAGCCGCTGGCATCCGGTGAAACGTCACCTTTAAATGCCACTTTGCTGAACAGACAAACCTGATCAGACGCATTGAAATAAACTAGCTCAAGTAGCTGATACACAGAGGAATGCTCTGTCTAGCAACAGAAGCTTTTGCAAAAATGGAGGAAGCCAGAACAAAGCTGCAACAGTTACAAGTTGCAGATTTGAAAACCTCACCTGCTGTTTGAGCACCCCGCAGCCCGCCCAGCCCCTGCTTTCCCCCGCAGCCCCCAACGCCCTCCTGCCCACCCCCCGTGCAGAACCAGCCAAAACGGCTTCTGCTCTCCGCCCCCAAACCGCATCACTTACTGCCCCCTTCCGAGCCCCAAAACCCAGCCGCTGAGCCTCTGCTCAAGTCCCCAAAACGCCGGACTCCACCCCCGCCCCTCAGCCCAAAGCCACACGACTCCCTCTCCGGCTGAAGCCCCAACACCAGCCACGCGAGCCCGTTTGCCAGCCCCAGGAGCCGCGAGCACCTCCCCAGACGCCTCAGCCCGCCCCCCCGCAACGCCGTCTCCCCTCGGAGCCGCCTCGGGACCCCGGCCGCCTTCCCCGCGCCCCCCCGCTGGCCTCGACGCTGTCCAGCTGCCTCGCGACGCTGTCCAGCGGCACCGCGACGCTGTCCAGCGGCACCGCGACGCTGTCCGGCTGCCCGGTGCTTTCCGCCCGCGCCGGTCCGGTGCGGTGCGGTGCGGTCCGCGCCGCGCCGCGCCGCAGCCGCTTCTGCGCGCGCCGCCATTTTCCCCCGGCCCCCTCCGCTTCCGGAGCGGCTCGGCCCGCCCATGCGGCGCGCCCATTGGTCACGGCGCCGGAAGCGGCTTCCGTCCTCGGGGAGCCCGTCCCATTGGTCGGTCGCGCCGTCAATCTTCAGCGCCTCCCACCCCGGCCAATCGGAGCGCGGCAGGCGATCCGACCAATCGGAGCGCGGCGGTCGCGCTGTGATTGGCTCGTCCTCCTGTCAATCCGCCAGGGGGCGGTTGCCATGGTGAGGACGCCCCGCCCGGTGGCGCATGCGCAGTAGTGAGGGCGGCGCCGTCCTTACTACTGCGCATGCGCGACCGGGCGGGGCTTCCTCACCATGGCAACCGCCCCCCGGGCGGATTGACAGGAGGACGAGCCAATCACAACGCGACCGCCGCGCTCCGATTGGTCGGATCGCCTGCCGCGCTCCGATTGGCCGGAGTGGGACGTCAATGGCGGTTGCCATGGTGAGGACGCCCCGCCCGGTGGCGCATGCGCAGTAGTGAGGGCGGCGCCGTGCTCGCTACTGCCCCCTCGTGGACAAAAAGCGGTACTGCAGGTACGCAGGTACAGGGCGGGGGGGGGGGGGGGGGGGACGCGCATGCCCAGTAGAAAGGGGGGCGCTGCGCTCGCCGCCGCTGCCGCCCGTGCCAGCAGAAACCGGCGGTGCGGCTCGGGGAGCGGGGGGAGGCGGGACCGGGGAAGGTTCCCTTTTCCCCAAATTAGGGAAAATGTTATTCATGTTCGGGGTTCAATTTGGGGGTTCAATTTACGGTTCTGCAGCGTCAGCCCCCGCATGGGCGCCGTCCCCGGCGGCGGGGAAGGGCAAGAAAAACCCTAACAAAACCCTGAAGTCTTTTCCGTTGCGGAAAAGCACCGAAAAAAACCCCAAATTGAATAATTTTCCCCAATTTGGGGAAAATGGAACCTCCCAGGGCTCCGCCTTCCCCCCCCGCATCCGCCGAGCTGCAGCGCCGGTTTCTGCTGGCACGGGCGGCAGCGGCGAGCGCAGCGCCCCCCCCCCCCCGTCCACTGCGCATGCGGCCGGACCCCCCTACCCCCGTACCTGCAGTACCGCTTTTTGTCCACAAGCGGCGGCAGCAGCGAGGGCGGCGCCACTCTTTCCACTGCGCATGCGCGCCCCCCCACCTGCAGTACCGATTTTTGTCCACAAGGCGGCAGTAGCGAGCACGGCGCCGCCCTTACTACTGCGCATGCGCGACCAGGCGGGGCTTCCTCACCATGGCAACCGCCCCCGGGCGGATTGACAGGAGGACGAGCCAATCACAACGCGACCGCCGCGCTCCGATTGGTCGGATCGCCTGCCGCGCTCCGATTGGCCGGAGTGGGACGTCAATGGCGGTTGCCATGGTGAGGACGCCCCGCCCGGTGGCGCATGCGCAGTAGTGAGGGCGGCGCCGTCCTTACTACTGCGCATGCGCGACCGGGCGGGGCTTCCTCACCATGGCAACCGCCCCCGGGCGGATTGACAGGAGGACGAGCCAATCACAACGCGACCGCCCCGCTCCGATTGGTCGGATCGCCTGCCGCGCTCCGATTGGCCGGACTGGGAGGCGCTGGAGATTGACGGCGCGATCGACCAATGGGACGGGGGCTCCTAGAGGACGGACGCCGCTTACGGCACCGCGACCAATGGGCGCGCGGTATGGGCGGGCCGAGCCGCTCCGGAACCGGAGGGGGCCGGGGGAAAACGGCGGCCAGCCCAGAAATCGCTGCGGACCGGTCCGCAGCGGGCGGAAAGCACCGGGCAGCGCCCACGCCCCCTTCCTTGTCCCCCTCTGAGACCTCACCGGGGCCATGAGCGGTGACCGCTCTCAGCCCGCTTCCCTCCACCCAGGGACCGTGACCACTTACCGGCGGGCAGGCCTTCCCGCTCTCTGCCCTGTCCCCGCTCGCAGTCCGGGCAGCCGCAGCCGTCGCCTCGGCGCCAAAAACCTCCGGTGTTCGCCCCGCAACCAGCCCCAGGGACGCCGCGGCGCTCTGCGCGTGGCCCCGGGGGCCGTGGGGGCGACAGCAGCCAGTCCGCCGGCGTCCAGGAAGGCAGGCGGGGGTGCCGCCTTATCCACCACAGAGACATCGGGGAGCTTTGCGTCCCTGCAGGAAAACGGGGCTGCGTTTTTTTCCTCCTGTCCCGCTGCACCGATCCAGCTCCCCAGGGCGGGAGGGGAAACGGGGGAAGGGGCTGCTTTTCATAGAATCATAGAATCGTCTAGGTTGCAAGAGACCCTTGGCATCATCGAGTCCAACCATCTACCCTACTCTACAAAGTTCTCCCCTACACCATATCCCCCAACACCACATCTCAACGGTTCTTAAACACATCCAGGGATGGTGACTCGACCACCTCCCTGGGTAGCCTGTTCCAATGCCCGACCACTCCCTCTGTGAAACATTCTTTCCTAATGTCCAGTCTAAACCTACCCTGTTGGAGCTTGAAGCCGTTCCCTCTCGTTCTGTCATTACCTACCCGTGCCAGGAGACCAGCACCGACCTCTCTACAGTGTCCTTTCAAGTAGGTTTAGAGAGTGACGAGGTCTCCCCTCAGCCCCCTCTTCCTCATACTAAACAGTCCCAGCTCCTTCAACCGCTCTTCATAGGATTTGTTTTCCAGGCCCTTCACCAGCTTCGTTGCCCTCCTCTGCACTCGCTCCAGCACCTCGACATCTCTCTTGGATTGAGGTGCCCAAAACCGGACGCAATACTCCAGGTGTGGCCTCACCAGTGCCGAGTACAGGGGCACAATCGCCTCCCTACTTCTGCTGCTCACGCTGTTTCTAATACAAGCCAGGATGCCGTTGGCTTTCGTGGCCACCTGGGCACACTGCCGGCTCACGTTCAGCCGCTTGTCCATTAGAACCCCCAGGTCTCTTTCTTCCAGGTGGTTTTCCAGCCACATTTCCCCAAGCCTGTAGCGCTGCTCGGGGTTATTGTGGCCCACGCGCAGAACCTGGCGCTCGCCCTTGTTGAAACTCATACCACTGATGTTGGCCCAACGATCCAATCTACCTAAGTCTCTCTGTAGAGCTTCCCTATCCTCCTGGGAATCAACACTCCTGCTTAAAGCGCTTTTGAAAGCGCTTGGACGCCGGCAAGAGAGAGCAGAGGGGAGGGCCAGTTTGGAAATCCCTTCTAGCGATAGGCTCTCTTTGCAGTCTGGAACCATCTACAGCACAGGCGTTTACGCCTCCGCACTGACCGACCCGTGGGTAAGACTTAGGGAAAACGGATGCTCTTGATACACTTCGACAGAACCTCTGCTAAGAGTCACATCTGTTTAGACTTACAGATTAACACGCACGATAGATAGACAACATCCAATTGGACTAGCGACCTGTCCAGACATCCGCTTTGACGCTTCAATCTCTCTTTATAAATAAATCTTTTAAAAAATCTTTCCGTCGTCTAAACTCCCATTAAATAATACAGAATCCTTAGAGATACGGGTTGGTATTTTGAACTCCTTTTATATACGTAAGGGAATATTAGTTTTCAACACACAGAAAAATGAGAGATTGTTCTCTACTCCAATGCCTCACCCCCGCATATACAGCTTTTAACATTTTTTAAACACCACCGCCCAAAACCCCAACCACCTGCCCCGCACCAAGTTTTCAGGCGTTTGGGGGCCGTGACCCACCCTCTTGTGGGGGGAACCCCACTTAACCCCCACTCACCTGCTCCTCCGCCGCACCGTCGCTCCCCCGCTGACATCCGGCTGCCCCAAATGACATCATCACACCACCCCCCCCCCCACACACGCACCGGTTTTTTTAATTCGCCCCAAAAAATGCACCGAACGACCAGACCCAGGGCTGGCCCCTTCCCCTCAGGCGGCTCCACCACCGGCTGCAAACCCGGGCCGGGGCATCTGTCGAGCAGCACGAGACGCGGACAACGAGGCACCTGCAAAACAAACAGCAAACCCCAACCGGAGATCAGCATCATCAAACGAAAGAGCACCGAAGAGAGTAGAGGAATTCCCTCCGGCCGAGGGACAGGACAGGAGCTGAGCTACAGGAGGATTGCGGGGAAACAGCTCCGCTCCAAAGACGGCACGGCCTGCCAAAGCCGGAGCCATCCCGACGCTTCAGGTCCCTATTCAGACTGACCCGTGCCACTTGCAACACCTTCTCAGCCTAACAGCGTAACAAACCCTCCGCCCGCTGGGGGGAAGCGCCTCCTCCCTTCCCTTTCCCTGCCGCTGGAAAGCTCTGCGCGCGTTTAGATACGGCCAAGAAAAATACTCACGCTAGAAAAGCCTCGGGTTTTTTCTTCGGCGCTAATTCAACTGGCACAGCTCCGAACCCCCACCGTTGCGCTCTCCGTCTCCAGAACGCGCAGTTGTCATTTGACCGGGGGCTGCTTTCTCTCCTACCCAAGGAGGAGGGACATCTGGCCGGCGGCACTGCCCGAGAGAGATGCTACCGCACTGCCGGGGAAACGCGACGCTGAAAGCCAGGCAGAAATCAGGTTCTTCAGAGCGCTCCGCCTAAAGAAAAGGGGGGGGGAAAACAAAAAACAAAAAAACTAGAAAAAAAACCCAACCAAAAACCCAACCCGTTACCTTCAGTCGCCTCTCTTTTCAAAGATTTGGAACAAATACCTCGCCGCTTAGGGACGCCTAAGACGCTGTAGGCTACAGCCGGTGGACGGTTGCCGTTTAAAGCCTGCAAGTCAGTTTGCACGTTATACGACTTTAACCCTTTTTTTAAAGTCTCCTTTACGATAGAAAAAACCAGGAAGGTAAGAGATTCCCCAAACGGCTGTACTTTTGGCGGGGGGAAATCCAATCCCCGGTGCCGCGATCCACCAGGCTACCGAAAACGACTGGCGGACCGGCCAAGGCTTTTGGCTGTGCCGAACACGCAGAGGAACAGGGTTTGGCCGTGTCCCCGCTGTTACGGGGGACCCAGAGCCCAAAGGCCGGCCATGCCATCGGCCGTCGGAAGAGGTGCCGCGCTCGGGCCTTTGGAAGGACATCGTCTTTCTTTTTGTCCCTATTTAATAGAGCGCGCGACGTCTCCTCGCTGATGACTTCTGCTGCCCAGCGCATCGTCTCCGAGGATCCCCTCTCGTGGGAACTTCAGGAGAGGCAACCGCTTGGCACGAGAAACCGGTGCCCTTTCAGAAAGGGAAACCTCCTTCCGACTGACGTCCAAATGACACGCCGTAGGCTACGGACAACGGACGTTCCTGGAAGGCTCGACTCACCTAAGCCACCTCAGGACTCGCCGCCACCAGTGACGAGGCTGATGATGCTCCTTGGTTCGTGGCAAAGCCTGGAAAACAGGCAGAAGCGGCGCCGGTTCGTCCCGTTTTGTCCACGTCTCTTCGTTGACCGCCCCGGCTTTCAGCGCAGATGCCATGAAAGAGGAGTGACAAAGAAAAGGCGAGGTCAGGCAGCAAAAGAGCTCTGCAGGCTGCCACCTGCAGTCAACCGCGCACCCTGTTTTGGAAGCCACACGCCCGCCCGCCCGCCCGCCACCCCCCGCCCAAAACAAACAAACAAACAAACAAACAAAGAGACAAGAACCCCGGCACCTGGCCTCTTTCTTGTCTTCAGGAGCTCATCCTGAAGCTCATCGCTTCTGTCTTGTCAGAGCAGGAAGCGCAGACCATCTGTATCCCGAGGACACCTGACCGGGATTAACACGTGTCCAGAGGTAGTCCCCATCTCTACGAGCGTGTCGCTTTGGTGCTTTTAATAATCCTAACTCGACGGTAGTCACTGGGACGGTCCTTTACGGTGGCTTCTTCAGACTTCTGGATCGCCAGTCCCAGTATTTCCATTTCATCCTACCAAAAAAAACCCCAAAGCACGTTACAGCTGCACATAACATTTTCTGCACGTTCTTGTACGAGTATTTAAGGCGTAGGAGAAAGAGAAGATCTGAAAGGCAGAAGAGGCATTCAAAAACCGTGCAACTATGAAAAAGTAAAGCAGCTCTCTCGGAAAAGCACGAGAAACGGCCATAAAAGGTATACTTATGAAATACGCCAAGTAATATCGGGGCACCAAAATATACTATATAGGAAGGCTAGGTGGCTCATTTGATAGAAATTCGATGTAAATCTAAGACAGTACCGAGAATTCTGTCTGTAAATGGGTAATATTCGGCACCACTCGGCTCTAAAATTGCCGCTGCGCCTGCCTGTGAAAAATCCTACTTTAAAAGCATCTAGTACGAACCTTAAAGTTTTCATCACAGTTACAGCCATCTTTCACCTTAAAGCATGCTTTACATTGCTGCTGCAGCCTATCTGCCAACTTGGAGTGTACACATCTGGGTATACACGCTTGTAATTCAGGACGATTCCCACAAATCGTTTCTGTGCAGAAAAACAGGCCTCGTTTCATTATGCAATCAAATTTGAAATTTTTTTTCTCGGGAGAAGTTTTGCCTTTTTAACTGTGAGAATTTTAACTAGGAATTCACACGCTACCCATGCCTCAAATTATGAGGAGACGCATCACAAAACGAACTCAAAACGAACATCCCGGATTCAGGAAAACTAATTGTGCCTCCCCCCTCTGTGGAACGTGTCCGTAGGACAGGAGCGGGCACCCGCTTTGCCACAGAAGCAGACGGATGCGGAATTGCTCCACGCGTGTCGGTTAACACACATTCGGCTAATGGCCCACCACTCCTTGTACGCAGAGGCTGACGACAGCCAGGTCACCCGGTACGGGCTGAACACTTTGCAGGATTTGTTACAAACCTTTTTAGTGAAATAGATTTTGAAACCCCAGGAAACACACCCCTACCTCCGAGAATTGTAAGGCAATAAATATTTTGACAACTTACATTTCACGTCTATCCATGTATGTCCCATTACTGTCTGTGGTCATAAACTATCTAATATAGAATACTAAACGTTGCTACCATTTAAGAACCGAACGACAGCAACTGAACTGAACCGAAAGGAAGAGCTTTTCTTTGAAAATCGCAGTGCCACCTGAGAAGAAGCTGAAGACTGAAAATCGGGCAAGAGAATCACGCAAAAATATCAGCCTTGCTCTAAAAGCAAGACAGGAGAAAACCCACCAAAAAATAAAATGCAGTTCAATTGACCCAAAGGTCACCAAACAAGACAGGCAAAAAGCTTCACAACACACAGCGTTTGCACCGCTGTCGCTTTTCTGGCTTTTGCTGGGCCTAAGAGGTTGCTGTGACTTCCTCGAGCTGCCCTTCTGCGGTCACCAGATTGTTTCAGGGGAGACAGACGTCTCCCGGGGAGGCGCACGCAGAGAGCGCCGCTACGTCTCGGCTGTGACCCCTTGGTCACTGCGTTCCTGCGGTGCCCGTACCCGTGCTACCAACAGGATGTCACAAAAGGACGCAAGAGCAGGGGGAATCGCTACAGGAGTCCTGAATGTTTCCACGGGCTTTTGAAAACCCCATTTTCTAAATTAAGTTACGCGAGGGAGTCTTTTTGAAAGTTACGAGGCTTCTGTGTGTCTGCTACTAAAAACATCCAACCGACCGACTCAAAAAACACCCAGAACACACTTTCCCCACGTTCCCCCGACACCGTAGCCTTTCATCTCGGGGGATTTCCTTTCCTGCCTTGCGAACGGATGCAGGTTAGGGACACCATAAGACAGCTTCCCTAGGGTATCCGAACGGCTGTCAGCGTACCATTTAGATCCCTTGAGTACAAGCAATAGCGCGCGTTACCTCTCCGGTTTGATGCTCGCTGACAGGCCGAATCCTTTGTGGAACCTTAAGCTGTTGTTCCGGCTTCCCTATCTCTTGCTGGAAAAGGTCTCTCTCCTGCTCTCGGTCAATTGCTCGCTCCTGAAAGTGACGAAACAGTGAGGATGCACCATTTCACGTAAAAACTGTCTAAATTAAGGATATTACAGCTTCTCGCTTCTTTTAACACGAGGCTGCTAACGGTACGTCAGTAGCATTATTACATGTCAGTACGAGCCGGCAACGCGCGCTGGCAGCCCAGAAAGCCAACCCCACCCTGGGCTGCATCAAGAGAAGCGTGGCCAGCGGGTCACGGGAGGCGATTCTACCCCCCTCTACTCTGCGCACGCGAGACCCCACCTGGAGTACGGTGTCCAGCTTTGGAGTCCTCGACACGGGAAGGACGTGGACCTGTTGGAAGGGGCCCAGCGGAGGGCCACGAAAACCATCGGAGGGACGGAGCACCTCCCCTGTGAAGAGAGACTGAGAGAGCTGGGGTTGTTCAGCCTGGAGAAGAGAAGGCTCCGGGGAGACCTCAGAGCAGCCTTCCAATATCTGAAGGGAGCCTACGGGAGAGCCGGAGAGGGACTCTCTGTCGGGAAAGGTAGCGACAGGACAAGGGGTAACGGTTTTAAATCGGAAGAGGGGAGATTCAGACTAGATGTTAGGAGGAAATTCTTTACCGTGAGGGTGGTGAGGCACTGGAACAGGTTGCCCGGGGAAGCTGTGGATGCCCCATCCCTGGAAGTGTTTAAGGCCAGGCTGGACGGGGCTTTGAGCAACCCGCTCTAGTGGAGGCGTCCCTGCCCAAGGCAGGGGGGCTGCAACACGATGATCTTGAAGGTCCCTTCCAACTCTAACCATTCTACGATTCTATGGTTTTTAAGGTGGCAGAACCTCTTGCGACTTCCATTAACAAAAACTACTCTCACCATTCGGGGCAACAAATCTCACATTTTTGAATAAAAACACGAGGACGGCACTGATACAGCCAGTATTATTTCACAAAAAGGACAGTTTTGTCTCTTCTGTTCAAAGCACAGCATACAAATAGCAATAGGCCAGTATTTTATGGTCTCCTTTCCTCGCGTTCATCCTTCATATATGTAGCATAAATAGGAATTAAGAATAGAAATTAACTTTGTGTTCATACTGAGGAGGAGCCAATGGGAAAAAAGAAATTCTAAATTTTGCATTTCAGTGTTACTTTTGACCAGCTGCAGTTGTTATATCCCACTCTGATATTTGGGGAATACATCTTTATACTGGAAATAAGGCACAGCCGCTGGCATCCGGTGAAACGTCACCTTTAAATGCCACTTTGCTGAACAGACAAACCTGATCAGACGCATTGAAATAAACTAGCTCAAGTAGCTGATACACAGAGGAATGCTCTGTCTAGCAACAGAAGCTTTTGCAAAAATGGAGGAAGCCAGAACAAAGCTGCAACAGTTACAAGTTGCAGATTTGAAAACCTCACCTGCTGTTTGAGCACCCCGCAGCCCGCCCAGCCCCTGCTTTCCCCCGCAGCCCCCAACGCCCTCCTGCCCACCCCCCGTGCAGAACCAGCCAAAACGGCTTCTGCTCTCCGCCCCCAAACCGCATCACTTACTGCCCCCTTCCGAGCCCCAAAACCCAGCCGCTGAGCCTCTGCTCAAGTCCCCAAAACGCCGGACTCCACCCCCGCCCCTCAGCCCAAAGCCACACGACTCCCTCTCCGGCTGAAGCCCCAACACCAGCCACGCGAGCCCGTTTGCCAGCCCCAGGAGCCGCGAGCACCTCCCCAGACGCCTCAGCCCGCCCCCCCGCAACGCCGTCTCCCCTCGGAGCCGCCTCGGGACCCCGGCCGCCTTCCCCGCGCCCCCCCGCTGGCCTCGACGCTGTCCAGCTGCCTCGCGACGCTGTCCAGCGGCACCGCGACGCTGTCCAGCGGCACCGCGACGCTGTCCGGCTGCCCGGTGCTTTCCGCCCGCGCCGGTCCGGTGCGGTGCGGTGCGGTCCGCGCCGCGCCGCGCCGCAGCCGCTTCTGCGCGCGCCGCCATTTTCCCCCGGCCCCCTCCGCTTCCGGAGCGGCTCGGCCCGCCCATGCGGCGCGCCCATTGGTCACGGCGCCGGAAGCGGCTTCCGTCCTCGGGGAGCCCGTCCCATTGGTCGGTCGCGCCGTCAATCTTCAGCGCCTCCCACCCCGGCCAATCGGAGCGCGGCAGGCGATCCGACCAATCGGAGCGCGGCGGTCGCGCTGTGATTGGCTCGTCCTCCTGTCAATCCGCCAGGGGGCGGTTGCCATGGTGAGGACGCCCCGCCCGGTGGCGCATGCGCAGTAGTGAGGGCGGCGCCGTCCTTACTACTGCGCATGCGCGACCGGGCGGGGCTTCCTCACCATGGCAACCGCCCCCCGGGCGGATTGACAGGAGGACGAGCCAATCACAACGCGACCGCCGCGCTCCGATTGGTCGGATCGCCTGCCGCGCTCCGATTGGCCGGAGTGGGACGTCAATGGCGGTTGCCATGGTGAGGACGCCCCGCCCGGTGGCGCATGCGCAGTAGTGAGGGCGGCGCCGTGCTCGCTACTGCCCCCTCGTGGACAAAAAGCGGTACTGCAGGTACGCAGGTACAGGGCGGGGGGGGGGGGGGGGGGGACGCGCATGCCCAGTAGAAAGGGGGGCGCTGCGCTCGCCGCCGCTGCCGCCCGTGCCAGCAGAAACCGGCGGTGCGGCTCGGGGAGCGGGGGGAGGCGGGACCGGGGAAGGTTCCCTTTTCCCCAAATTAGGGAAAATGTTATTCATGTTCGGGGTTCAATTTGGGGGTTCAATTTACGGTTCTGCAGCGTCAGCCCCCGCATGGGCGCCGTCCCCGGCGGCGGGGAAGGGCAAGAAAAACCCTAACAAAACCCTGAAGTCTTTTCCGTTGCGGAAAAGCACCGAAAAAAACCCCAAATTGAATAATTTTCCCCAATTTGGGGAAAATGGAACCTCCCAGGGCTCCGCCTTCCCCCCCCGCATCCGCCGAGCTGCAGCGCCGGTTTCTGCTGGCACGGGCGGCAGCGGCGAGCGCAGCGCCCCCCCCCCCCCGTCCACTGCGCATGCGGCCGGACCCCCCTACCCCCGTACCTGCAGTACCGCTTTTTGTCCACAAGCGGCGGCAGCAGCGAGGGCGGCGCCACTCTTTCCACTGCGCATGCGCGCCCCCCCACCTGCAGTACCGATTTTTGTCCACAAGGCGGCAGTAGCGAGCACGGCGCCGCCCTTACTACTGCGCATGCGCGACCAGGCGGGGCTTCCTCACCATGGCAACCGCCCCCGGGCGGATTGACAGGAGGACGAGCCAATCACAACGCGACCGCCGCGCTCCGATTGGTCGGATCGCCTGCCGCGCTCCGATTGGCCGGAGTGGGACGTCAATGGCGGTTGCCATGGTGAGGACGCCCCGCCCGGTGGCGCATGCGCAGTAGTGAGGGCGGCGCCGTCCTTACTACTGCGCATGCGCGACCGGGCGGGGCTTCCTCACCATGGCAACCGCCCCCGGGCGGATTGACAGGAGGACGAGCCAATCACAACGCGACCGCCCCGCTCCGATTGGTCGGATCGCCTGCCGCGCTCCGATTGGCCGGACTGGGAGGCGCTGGAGATTGACGGCGCGATCGACCAATGGGACGGGGGCTCCTAGAGGACGGACGCCGCTTACGGCACCGCGACCAATGGGCGCGCGGTATGGGCGGGCCGAGCCGCTCCGGAACCGGAGGGGGCCGGGGGAAAACGGCGGCCAGCCCAGAAATCGCTGCGGACCGGTCCGCAGCGGGCGGAAAGCACCGGGCAGCGCCCACGCCCCCTTCCTTGTCCCCCTCTGAGACCTCACCGGGGCCATGAGCGGTGACCGCTCTCAGCCCGCTTCCCTCCACCCAGGGACCGTGACCACTTACCGGCGGGCAGGCCTTCCCGCTCTCTGCCCTGTCCCCGCTCGCAGTCCGGGCAGCCGCAGCCGTCGCCTCGGCGCCAAAAACCTCCGGTGTTCGCCCCGCAACCAGCCCCAGGGACGCCGCGGCGCTCTGCGCGTGGCCCCGGGGGCCGTGGGGGCGACAGCAGCCAGTCCGCCGGCGTCCAGGAAGGCAGGCGGGGGTGCCGCCTTATCCACCACAGAGACATCGGGGAGCTTTGCGTCCCTGCAGGAAAACGGGGCTGCGTTTTTTTCCTCCTGTCCCGCTGCACCGATCCAGCTCCCCAGGGCGGGAGGGGAAACGGGGGAAGGGGCTGCTTTTCATAGAATCATAGAATCGTCTAGGTTGCAAGAGACCCTTGGCATCATCGAGTCCAACCATCTACCCTACTCTACAAAGTTCTCCCCTACACCATATCCCCCAACACCACATCTCAACGGTTCTTAAACACATCCAGGGATGGTGACTCGACCACCTCCCTGGGTAGCCTGTTCCAATGCCCGACCACTCCCTCTGTGAAACATTCTTTCCTAATGTCCAGTCTAAACCTACCCTGTTGGAGCTTGAAGCCGTTCCCTCTCGTTCTGTCATTACCTACCCGTGCCAGGAGACCAGCACCGACCTCTCTACAGTGTCCTTTCAAGTAGGTTTAGAGAGTGACGAGGTCTCCCCTCAGCCCCCTCTTCCTCATACTAAACAGTCCCAGCTCCTTCAACCGCTCTTCATAGGATTTGTTTTCCAGGCCCTTCACCAGCTTCGTTGCCCTCCTCTGCACTCGCTCCAGCACCTCGACATCTCTCTTGGATTGAGGTGCCCAAAACCAGACGCAATACTCCAGGTGTGGCCTCACCAGTGCCGAGTACAGGGGCACAATCGCCTCCCTACTTCTGCTGCTCACGCTGTTTCTAATACAAGCCAGGATGCCGTTGGCTTTCGTGGCCACCTGGGCACACTGCCGGCTCACGTTCAGCCGCTTGTCCATTAGAACCCCCAGGTCTCTTTCTTCCAGGTGGTTTTCCAGCCACATTTCCCCAAGCCTGTAGCGCTGCTCGGGGTTATTGTGGCCCACGCGCAGAACCTGGCGCTCGCCCTTGTTGAAACTCATACCACTGATGTTGGCCCAACGATCCAATCTACCTAAGTCTCTCTGTAGAGCTTCCCTATCCTCCTGGGAATCAACACTCCTGCTTAAAGCGCTTTTGAAAGCGCTTGGACGCCGGCAAGAGAGAGCAGAGGGGAGGGCCAGTTTGGAAATCCCTTCTAGCGATAGGCTCTCTTTGCAGTCTGGAACCATCTACAGCACAGGCGTTTACGCCTCCGCACTGACCGACCCGTGGGTAAGACTTAGGGAAAACGGATGCTCTTGATACACTTCGACAGAACCTCTGCTAAGAGTCACATCTGTTTAGACTTACAGATTAACACGCACGATAGATAGACAACATCCAATTGGACTAGCGACCTGTCCAGACATCCGCTTTGACGCTTCAATCTCTCTTTATAAATAAATCTTTTAAAAAATCTTTCCGTCGTCTAAACTCCCATTAAATAATACAGAATCCTTAGAGATACGGGTTGGTATTTTGAACTCCTTTTATATACGTAAGGGAATATTATTTTTCAACACACAGAAAAATGAGAGATTGTTCTCTACTCCAATGCCTCACCCCCGCATATACAGCTTTTAACATTTTTTAAACACCACCGCCCAAAACCCCAACCACCTGCCCCGCACCAAGTTTTCAGGCGTTTGGGGGCCGTGACCCACCCTCTTGTGGGGGGAACCCCACTTAACCCCCACTCACCTGCTCCTCCGCCGCACCGTCGCTCCCCCGCTGACATCCGGCTGCCCCAAATGACATCATCACACCACCCCCCCCCCCACACACGCACCGGTTTTTTTAATTCGCCCCAAAAAATGCACCGAACGACCAGACCCAGGGCTGGCCCCTTCCCCTCAGGCGGCTCCACCACCGGCTGCAAACCCGGGCCGGGGCATCTGTCGAGCAGCACGAGACGCGGACAACGAGGCACCTGCAAAACAAACAGCAAACCCCAACCGGAGATCAGCATCATCAAACGAAAGAGCACCGAAGAGAGTAGAGGAATTCCCTCCGGCCGAGGGACAGGACAGGAGCTGAGCTACAGGAGGATTGCGGGGAAACAGCTCCGCTCCAAAGACGGCACGGCCTGCCAAAGCCGGAGCCATCCCGACGCTTCAGGTCCCTATTCAGACTGACCCGTGCCACTTGCAACACCTTCTCAGCCTAACAGCGTAACAAACCCTCCGCCCGCTGGGGGGAAGCGCCTCCTCCCTTCCCTTTCCCTGCCGCTGGAAAGCTCTGCGCGCGTTTAGATACGGCCAAGAAAAATACTCACGCTAGAAAAGCCTCGGGTTTTTTCTTCGGCGCTAATTCAACTGGCACAGCTCCGAACCCCCACCGTTGCGCTCTCCGTCTCCAGAACGCGCAGTTGTCATTTGACCGGGGGCTGCTTTCTCTCCTACCCAAGGAGGAGGGACATCTGGCCGGCGGCACTGCCCGAGAGAGATGCTACCGCACTGCCGGGGAAACGCGACGCTGAAAGCCAGGCAGAAATCAGGTTCTTCAGAGCGCTCCGCCTAAAGAAAAGGGGGGGGGAAAACAAAAAACAAAAAAACTAGAAAAAAAACCCAACCAAAAACCCAACCCGTTACCTTCAGTCGCCTCTCTTTTCAAAGATTTGGAACAAATACCTCGCCGCTTAGGGACGCCTAAGACGCTGTAGGCTACAGCCGGTGGACGGTTGCCGTTTAAAGCCTGCAAGTCAGTTTGCACGTTATACGACTTTAACCCTTTTTTTAAAGTCTCCTTTACGATAGAAAAAACCAGGAAGGTAAGAGATTCCCCAAACGGCTGTACTTTTGGCGGGGGGAAATCCAATCCCCGGTGCCGCGATCCACCAGGCTACCGAAAACGACCGGCGGACCGGCCAAGGCTTTTGGCTGTGCCGAACACGCAGAGGAACAGGGTTTGGCCGTGTCCCCGCTGTTACGGGGGACCCAGAGCCCAAAGGCCGGCCATGCCATCGGCCGTCGGAAGAGGTGCCGCGCTCGGGCCTTTGGAAGGACATCGTCTTTCTTTTTGTCCCTATTTAATAGAGCGCGCGACGTCTCCTCGCTGATGACTTCTGCTGCCCAGCGCATCGTCTTCGAGGATCCCCTCTCGTGGGAACTTCAGGAGAGGCAACCGCTTGGCACGAGAAACCGGTGCCCTTTCAGAAAGGGAAACCTCCTTCCGACTGACGTCCAAATGACACGCCGTAGGCTACGGACAACGGACGTTCCTGGAAGGCTCGACTCACCTAAGCCACCTCAGGACTCGCCGCCACCAGTGACGAGGCTGATGATGCTCCTTGGTTCGTGGCAAAGCCTGGAAAACAGGCAGAAGCGGCGCCGGTTCGTCCCGTTTTGTCCACGTCTCTTCGTTGACCGCCCCGGCTTTCAGCGCAGATGCCATGAAAGAGGAGTGACAAAGAAAAGGCGAGGTCAGGCAGCAAAAGAGCTCTGCAGGCTGCCACCTGCAGTCAACCGCGCACCCTGTTTTGGAAGCCACACGCCCGCCCGCCCGCCCGCCACCCCCCGCCCAAAACAAACAAACAAACAAACAAACAAAGAGACAAGAACCCCGGCACCTGGCCTCTTTCTTGTCTTCAGGAGCTCATCCTGAAGCTCATCGCTTCTGTCTTGTCAGAGCAGGAAGCGCAGACCATCTGTATCCCGAGGACACCTGACCGGGATTAACACGTGTCCAGAGGTAGTCCCCATCTCTACGAGCGTGTCGCTTTGGTGCTTTTAATAATCCTAACTCGACGGTAGTCACTGGGACGGTCCTTTACGGTGGCTTCTTCAGACTTCTGGATCGCCAGTCCCAGTATTTCCATTTCATCCTACCAAAAAAAACCCCAAAGCACGTTACAGCTGCACATAACATTTTCTGCACGTTCTTGTACGAGTATTTAAGGCGTAGGAGAAAGAGAAGATCTGAAAGGCAGAAGAGGCATTCAAAAACCGTGCAACTATGAAAAAGTAAAGCAGCTCTCTCGGAAAAGCACGAGAAACGGCCATAAAAGGTATACTTATGAAATACGCCAAGTAATATCGGGGCACCAAAATATACTATATAGGAAGGCTAGGTGGCTCATTTGATAGAAATTCGATGTAAATCTAAGACAGTACCGAGAATTCTGTCTGTAAATGGGTAATATTCGGCACCACTCGGCTCTAAAATTGCCGCTGCGCCTGCCTGTGAAAAATCCTACTTTAAAAGCATCTAGTACGAACCTTAAAGTTTTCATCACAGTTACAGCCATCTTTCACCTTAAAGCATGCTTTACATTGCTGCTGCAGCCTATCTGCCAACTTGGAGTGTACACATCTGGGTATACACGCTTGTAATTCAGGACGATTCCCACAAATCGTTTCTGTGCAGAAAAACAGGCCTCGTTTCATTATGCAATCAAATTTGAAATTTTTTTTCTCGGGAGAAGTTTTGCCTTTTTAACTGTGAGAATTTTAACTAGGAATTCACACGCTACCCATGCCTCAAATTATGAGGAGACGCATCACAAAACGAACTCAAAACGAACATCCCGGATTCAGGAAAACTAATTGTGCCTCCCCCCTCTGTGGAACGTGTCCGTAGGACAGGAGCGGGCACCCGCTTTGCCACAGAAGCAGACGGATGCGGAATTGCTCCACGCGTGTCGGTTAACACACATTCGGCTAATGGCCCACCACTCCTTGTACGCAGAGGCTGACGACAGCCAGGTCGCCCGGTACGGGCTGAACACTTTGCAGGATTTGTTACAAACCTTTTTAGTGAAATAGATTTTGAAACCCCAGGAAACACACCCCTACCTCCGAGAATTGTAAGGCAATAAATATTTTGACAACTTACATTTCACGTCTATCCATGTATGTCCCATTACTGTCTGTGGTCATAAACTATCTAATATAGAATACTAAACGTTGCTACCATTTAAGAACCGAACGACAGCAACTGAACTGAACCGAAAGGAAGAGCTTTTCTTTGAAAATCGCAGTGCCACCTGAGAAGAAGCTGAAGACTGAAAATCGGGCGAGAGAATCACGCAAAAATATCAGCCTTGCTCTAAAAGCAAGACAGGAGAAAACCCACCAAAAAATAAAATGCAGTTCAATTGACCCAAAGGTCACCAAACAAGACAGGCAAAAAGCTTCACAACACACAGCGTTTGCACCACTGTCGCTTTTCTGGCTTTTGCTGGGCCTAAGAGGTTGCTGTGACTTCCTCGAGCTGCCCTTCTGCGGTCACCAGATTGTTTCAGGGGAGACAGACGTCTCCCGGGGAGGCGCACGCAGAGAGCGCCGCTACGTCTCGGCTGTGACCCCTTGGTCACTGCGTTCCTGCGGTGCCCGTACCCGTGCTACCAACAGGATGTCACAAAAGGACGCAAGAGCAGGGGGAATCGCTACAGGAGTCCTGAATGTTTCCACGGGCTTTTGAAAACCCCATTTTCTAAATTAAGTTACGCGAGGGAGTCTTTTTGAAAGTTACGAGGCTTCTGTGTGTCTGCTACTAAAAACATCCAACCGACCGACTCAAAAAACACCCAGAACACACTTTCCCCACGTTCCCCCGACACCGTAGCCTTTCATCTCGGGGGATTTCCTTTCCTGCCTTGCGAACGGATGCAGGTTAGGGACACCATAAAACAGCTTCCCTAGGGTATCCGAACGGCTGTCAGCGTACCATTTAGATCCCTTGAGTACAAGCAATAGCGCGCGTTACCTCTCCGGTTTGATGCTCGCTGACAGGCCGAATCCTTTGTGGAACCTTAAGCTGTTGTTCCGGCTTCCCTATCTCTTGCTGGAAAAGGTCTCTCTCCTGCTCTCGGTCAATTGCTCGCTCCTGAAAGTGACGAAACAGTGAGGATGCACCATTTCACGTAAAAACTGTCTAAATTAAGGATATTACAGCTTCTCGCTTCTTTTAACACGAGGCTGCTAACGGTACGTCAGTAGCATTATTACATGTCAGTACGAGCCGGCAACGCGCGCTGGCAGCCCAGAAAGCCAACCCCACCCTGGGCTGCATCAAGAGAAGCGTGGCCAGCGGGTCACGGGAGGCGATTCTACCCCCCTCTACTCTGCGCACGCGAGACCCCACCTGGAGTACGGTGTCCAGCTTTGGAGTCCTCGACACGGGAAGGACGTGGACCTGTTGGAAGGGGCCCAGCGGAGGGCCACGAAAACCATCGGAGGGACGGAGCACCTCCCCTGTGAAGAGAGACTGAGAGAGCTGGGGTTGTTCAGCCTGGAGAAGAGAAGGCTCCGGGGAGACCTCAGAGCAGCCTTCCAATATCTGAAGGGAGCCTACGGGAGAGCCGGAGAGGGACTCTCTGTCGGGAAAGGTAGCGACAGGACAAGGGGTAACGGTTTTAAATCGGAAGAGGGGAGATTCAGACTAGATGTTAGGAGGAAATTCTTTACCGTGAGGGTGGTGAGGCACTGGAACAGGTTGCCCGGGGAAGCTGTGGATGCCCCATCCCTGGAAGTGTTTAAGGCCAGGCTGGACGGGGCTTTGAGCAACCCGCTCTAGTGGAGGCGTCCCTGCCCAAGGCAGGGGGGCTGCAACACGATGATCTTGAAGGTCCCTTCCAACTCTAACCATTCTACGATTCTATGGTTTTTAAGGTGGCAGAACCTCTTGCGACTTCCATTAACAAAAACTACTCTCACCATTCGGGGCAACAAATCTCACATTTTTGAATAAAAACACGAGGACGGCACTGATACAGCCAGTATTATTTCACAAAAAGGACAGTTTTGTCTCTTCTGTTCAAAGCACAGCATACAAATAGCAATAGGCCAGTATTTTATGGTCTCCTTTCCTCGCGTTCATCCTTCATATATGTAGCATAAATAGGAATTAAGAATAGAAATTAACTTTGTGTTCATACTGAGGAGGAGCCAATGGGAAAAAAGAAATTCTAAATTTTGCATTTCAGTGTTACTTTTGACCAGCTGCAGTTGTTATATCCCACTCTGATATTTGGGGAATACATCTTTATACTGGAAATAAGGCACAGCCGCTGGCATCCGGTGAAACGTCACCTTTAAATGCCACTTTGCTGAACAGACAAACCTGATCAGACGCATTGAAATAAACTAGCTCAAGTAGCTGATACACAGAGGAATGCTCTGTCTAGCAACAGAAGCTTTTGCAAAAATGGAGGAAGCCAGAACAAAGCTGCAACAGTTACAAGTTGCAGATTTGAAAACCTCACCTGCTGTTTGAGCACCCCGCAGCCCGCCCAGCCCCTGCTTTCCCCCGCAGCCCCCAACGCCCTCCTGCCCACCCCCCGTGCAGAACCAGCCAAAACGGCTTCTGCTCTCCGCCCCCAAACCGCATCACTTACTGCCCCCTTCCGAGCCCCAAAACCCAGCCGCTGAGCCTCTGCTCAAGTCCCCAAAACGCCGGACTCCACCCCCGCCCCTCAGCCCAAAGCCACACGACTCCCTCTCCGGCTGAAGCCCCAACACCAGCCACGCGAGCCCGTTTGCCAGCCCCAGGAGCCGCGAGCACCTCCCCAGACGCCTCAGCCCGCCCCCCCGCAACGCCGTCTCCCCTCGGAGCCGCCTCGGGACCCCGGCCGCCTTCCCCGCGCCCCCCCGCTGGCCTCGACGCTGTCCAGCTGCCTCGCGACGCTGTCCAGCGGCACCGCGACGCTGTCCAGCGGCACCGCGACGCTGTCCGGCTGCCCGGTGCTTTCCGCCCGCGCCGGTCCGGTGCGGTGCGGTGCGGTCCGCGCCGCGCCGCGCCGCAGCCGCTTCTGCGCGCGCCGCCATTTTCCCCCGGCCCCCTCCGCTTCCGGAGCGGCTCGGCCCGCCCATGCGGCGCGCCCATTGGTCACGGCGCCGGAAGCGGCTTCCGTCCTCGGGGAGCCCGTCCCATTGGTCGGTCGCGCCGTCAATCTTCAGCGCCTCCCACCCCGGCCAATCGGAGCGCGGCAGGCGATCCGACCAATCGGAGCGCGGCGGTCGCGCTGTGATTGGCTCGTCCTCCTGTCAATCCGCCAGGGGGCGGTTGCCATGGTGAGGACGCCCCGCCCGGTGGCGCATGCGCAGTAGTGAGGGCGGCGCCGTCCTTACTACTGCGCATGCGCGACCGGGCGGGGCTTCCTCACCATGGCAACCGCCCCCCGGGCGGATTGACAGGAGGACGAGCCAATCACAACGCGACCGCCGCGCTCCGATTGGTCGGATCGCCTGCCGCGCTCCGATTGGCCGGAGTGGGACGTCAATGGCGGTTGCCATGGTGAGGACGCCCCGCCCGGTGGCGCATGCGCAGTAGTGAGGGCGGCGCCGTGCTCGCTACTGCCCCCTCGTGGACAAAAAGCGGTACTGCAGGTACGCAGGTACAGGGCGGGGGGGGGGGGGGGGGGGGACGCGCATGCCCAGTAGAAAGGGGGGCGCTGCGCTCGCCGCCGCTGCCGCCCGTGCCAGCAGAAACCGGCGGTGCGGCTCGGGGAGCGGGGGGAGGCGGGACCGGGGAAGGTTCCCTTTTCCCCAAATTAGGGAAAATGTTATTCATGTTCGGGGTTCAATTTGGGGGTTCAATTTACGGTTCTGCAGCGTCAGCCCCCGCATGGGCGCCGTCCCCGGCGGCGGGGAAGGGCAAGAAAAACCCTAACAAAACCCTGAAGTCTTTTCCGTTGCGGAAAAGCACCGAAAAAAACCCCAAATTGAATAATTTTCCCCAATTTGGGGAAAATGGAACCTCCCAGGGCTCCGCCTTCCCCCCCCGCATCCGCCGAGCTGCAGCGCCGGTTTCTGCTGGCACGGGCGGCAGCGGCGAGCGCAGCGCCCCCCCCCCCCCGTCCACTGCGCATGCGGCCGGACCCCCCTACCCCCGTACCTGCAGTACCGCTTTTTGTCCACAAGCGGCGGCAGCAGCGAGGGCGGCGCCACTCTTTCCACTGCGCATGCGCGCCCCCCCACCTGCAGTACCGATTTTTGTCCACAAGGCGGCAGTAGCGAGCACGGCGCCGCCCTTACTACTGCGCATGCGCGACCAGGCGGGGCTTCCTCACCATGGCAACCGCCCCCGGGCGGATTGACAGGAGGACGAGCCAATCACAACGCGACCGCCGCGCTCCGATTGGTCGGATCGCCTGCCGCGCTCCGATTGGCCGGAGTGGGACGTCAATGGCGGTTGCCATGGTGAGGACGCCCCGCCCGGTGGCGCATGCGCAGTAGTGAGGGCGGCGCCGTCCTTACTACTGCGCATGCGCGACCGGGCGGGGCTTCCTCACCATGGCAACCGCCCCCGGGCGGATTGACAGGAGGACGAGCCAATCACAACGCGACCGCCCCGCTCCGATTGGTCGGATCGCCTGCCGCGCTCCGATTGGCCGGACTGGGAGGCGCTGGAGATTGACGGCGCGATCGACCAATGGGACGGGGGCTCCTCGAGGACGGACGCCGCTTACGGCACCGCGACCAATGGGCGCGCGGTATGGGCGGGCCGAGCCGCTCCGGAACCGGAGGGGGCCGGGGGAAAACGGCGGCCAGCCCAGAAATCGCTGCGGACCGGTCCGCAGCGGGCGGAAAGCACCGGGCAGCGCCCACGCCCCCTTCCTTGTCCCCCTCTGAGACCTCACCGGGGCCATGAGCGGTGACCGCTCTCAGCCCGCTTCCCTCCACCCAGGGACCGTGACCACTTACCGGCGGGCAGGCCTTCCCGCTCTCTGCCCTGTCCCCGCTCGCAGTCCGGGCAGCCGCAGCCGTCGCCTCGGCGCCAAAAACCTCCGGTGTTCGCCCCGCAACCAGCCCCAGGGACGCCGCGGCGCTCTGCGCGTGGCCCCGGGGGCCGTGGGGGCGACAGCAGCCAGTCCGCCGGCGTCCAGGAAGGCAGGCGGGGGTGCCGCCTTATCCACCACAGAGACATCGGGGAGCTTTGCGTCCCTGCAGGAAAACGGGGCTGCGTTTTTTTCCTCCTGTCCCGCTGCACCGATCCAGCTCCCCAGGGCGGGAGGGGAAACGGGGGAAGGGGCTGCTTTTCATAGAATCATAGAATCGTCTAGGTTGCAAGAGACCCTTGGGATCATCGAGTCCAACCATCTACCCTACTCTACAAAGTTCTCCCCTACACCATATCCCCCAACACCACATCTCAACGGTTCTTAAACACATCCAGGGATGGTGACTCGACCACCTCCCTGGGTAGCCTGTTCCAATGCCCGACCACTCCCTCTGTGAAACATTCTTTCCTAATGTCCAGTCTAAACCTACCCTGTTGGAGCTTGAAGCCGTTCCCTCTCGTTCTGTCATTACCTACCCGTGCCAGGAGACCAGCACCGACCTCTCTACAGTGTCCTTTCAAGTAGGTTTAGAGAGTGACGAGGTCTCCCCTCAGCCCCCTCTTCCTCATACTAAACAGTCCCAGCTCCTTCAACCGCTCTTCATAGGATTTGTTTTCCAGGCCCTTCACCAGCTTCGTTGCCCTCCTCTGCACTCGCTCCAGCACCTCGACATCTCTCTTGGATTGAGGTGCCCAAAACCGGACACAATACTCCAGGTGTGGCCTCACCAGTGCCGAGTACAGGGGCACAATCGCCTCCCTACTTCTGCTGCTCACGCTGTTTCTAATACAAGCCAGGATGCCGTTGGCTTTCGTGGCCACCTGGGCACACTGCCGGCTCACGTTCAGCCGCTTGTCCATTAGAACCCCCAGGTCTCTTTCTTCCAGGTGGTTTTCCAGCCACGTTTCCCCAAGCCTGTAGCGCTGCTCGGGGTTATTGTGGCCCACGCGCAGAACCTGGCGCTCGCCCTTGTTGAAACTCATACCACTGATGTTGGCCCAACGATCCAATCTACCTAAGTCTCTCTGTAGAGCTTCCCTATCCTCCTGGGAATCAACACTCCTGCTTAAAGCGCTTTTGAAAGCGCTTGGACGCCGGCAAGAGAGAGCAGAGGGGAGGGCCAGTTTGGAAATCCCTTCTAGCGATAGGCTCTCTTTGCAGTCTGGAACCATCTACAGCACAGGCGTTTACGCCTCCGCACTGACCGACCCGTGGGTAAGACTTAGGGAAAACGGATGCTCTTGATACACTTCGACAGAACGTCTGCTAAGAGTCACATCTGTTTAGACTTACAGATTAACACGCACGATAGATAGACAACATCCAATTGGACTAGCGACCTGTCCAGACATCCGCTTTGACGCTTCAATCTCTCTTTATAAATAAATCTTTTAAAAAATCTTTCCGTCGTCTAAACTCCCATTAAATAATACAGAATCCTTAGAGATACGGGTTGGTATTTTGAACTCCTTTTATATACGTAAGGGAATATTATTTTTCAACACACAGAAAAATGAGAGATTGTTCTCTACTCCAATGCCTCACCCCCGCATATACAGCTTTTAACATTTTTTAAACACCACCGCCCAAAACCCCAACCACCTGCCCCGCACCAAGTTTTCAGGCGTTTGGGGGCCGTGACCCACCCTCTTGTGGGGGGAACCCCACTTAACCCCCACTCACCTGCTCCTCCGCCGCACCGTCGCTCCCCCGCTGACATCCGGCTGCCCCAAATGACATCATCACACCACCCCCCCCCCCACACACGCACCGGTTTTTTTAATTCGCCCCAAAAAATGCACCGAACGACCAGACCCAGGGCTGGCCCCTTCCCCTCAGGCGGCTCCACCACCGGCTGCAAACCCGGGCCGGGGCATCTGTCGAGCAGCACGAGACGCGGACAACGAGGCACCTGCAAAACAAACAGCAAACCCCAACCGGAGATCAGCATCATCAAACGAAAGAGCACCGAAGAGAGTAGAGGAATTCCCTCCGGCCGAGGGACAGGACAGGAGCTGAGCTACAGGAGGATTGCGGGGAAACAGCTCCGCTCCAAAGGCGGCACGGCCTGCCAAAGCCGGAGCCATCCCGACGCTTCAGGTCCCTATTCAGACTGACCCGTGCCACTTGCAACACCTTCTCAGCCTAACAGCGTAACAAACCCTCCGCCCGCTGGGGGGAAGCGCCTCCTCCCTTCCCTTTCCCTGCCGCTGGAAAGCTCTGCGCGCGTTTAGATACGGCCAAGAAAAATACTCACGCTAGAAAAGCCTCGGGTTTTTTCTTCGGCGCTAATTCAACTGGCACAGCTCCGAACCCCCACCGTTGCGCTCTCCGTCTCCAGAACGCGCAGTTGTCATTTGACCGGGGGCTGCTTTCTCTCCTACCCAAGGAGGAGGGACATCTGGCCGGCGGCACTGCCCGAGAGAGATGCTACCGCACTGCCGGGGAAACGCGACGCTGAAAGCCAGGCAGAAATCAGGTTCTTCAGAGCGCTCCGCCTAAAGAAAAGGGGGGGGGAAAACAAAAAACAAAAAAACTAGAAAAAAAACCCAACCAAAAACCCAACCCGTTACCTTCAGTCGCCTCTCTTTTCAAAGATTTGGAACAAATACCTCGCCGCTTAGGGACGCCTAAGACGCTGTAGGCTACAGCCGGTGGACGGTTGCCGTTTAAAGCCTGCAAGTCAGTTTGCACGTTATACGACTTTAACCCTTTTTTTAAAGTCTCCTTTACGATAGAAAAAACCAGGAAGGTAAGAGATTCCCCAAACGGCTGTACTTTTGGCGGGGGGAAATCCAATCCCCGGTGCCGCGATCCACCAGGCTACCGAAAACGACCGGCGGACCGGCCAAGGCTTTTGGCTGTGCCGAACACGCAGAGGAACAGGGTTTGGCCGTGTCCCCGCTGTTACGGGGGACCCAGAGCCCAAAGGCCGGCCATGCCATCGGCCGTCGGAAGAGGTGCCGCGCTCGGGCCTTTGGAAGGACATCGTCTTTCTTTTTGTCCCTATTTAATAGAGCGCGCGACGTCTCCTCGCTGATGACTTCTGCTGCCCAGCGCATCGTCTCCGAGGATCCCCTCTCGTGGGAACTTCAGGAGAGGCAACCGCTTGGCACGAGAAACCGGTGCCCTTTCAGAAAGGGAAACCTCCTTCCGACTGACGTCCAAATGACACGCCGTAGGCTACGGACAACGGACGTTCCTGGAAGGCTCGACTCACCTAAGCCACCTCAGGACTCGCCGCCACCAGTGACGAGGCTGATGATGCTCCTTGGTTCGTGGCAAAGCCTGGAAAACAGGCAGAAGCGGCGCCGGTTCGTCCCGTTTTGTCCACGTCTCTTCGTTGACCGCCCCGGCTTTCAGCGCAGATGCCATGAAAGAGGAGTGACAAAGAAAAGGCGAGGTCAGGCAGCAAAAGAGCTCTGCAGGCTGCCACCTGCAGTCAACCGCGCACCCTGTTTTGGAAGCCACACGCCCGCCCGCCCGCCCGCCACCCCCCGCCCAAAACAAACAAACAAACAAACAAACAAAGAAAGAGACAAGAACCCCGGCACCTGGCCTCTTTCTTGTCTTCAGGAGCTCATCCTGAAGCTCATCGCTTCTGTCTTGTCAGAGCAGGAAGCGCAGACCATCTGTATCCCGAGGACACCTGACCGGGATTAACACGTGTCCAGAGGTAGTCCCCATCTCTACGAGCGTGTCGCTTTGGTGCTTTTAATAATCCTAACTCGACGGTAGTCACTGGGACGGTCCTTTACGGTGGCTTCTTCAGACTTCTGGATCGCCAGTCCCAGTATTTCCATTTCATCCTACCAAAAAAAACCCCAAAGCACGTTACAGCTGCACATAACATTTTCTGCACGTTCTTGTACGAGTATTTAAGGCGTAGGAGAAAGAGAAGATCTGAAAGGCAGAAGAGGCATTCAAAAACCGTGCAACTATGAAAAAGTAAAGCAGCTCTCTCGGAAAAGCACGAGAAACGGCCATAAAAGGTATACTTATGAAATACGCCAAGTAATATCGGGGCACCAAAATATACTATATAGGAAGGCTAGGTGGCTCATTTGATAGAAATTCGATGTAAATCTAAGACAGTACCGAGAATTCTGTCTGTAAATGGGTAATATTCGGCACCACTCGGCTCTAAAATTGCCGCTGCGCCTGCCTGTGAAAAATCCTACTTTAAAAGCATCTAGTACGAACCTTAAAGTTTTCATCACAGTTACAGCCATCTTTCACCTTAAAGCATGCTTTACATTGCTGCTGCAGCCTATCTGCCAACTTGGAGTGTACACATCTGGGTATACACGCTTGTAATTCAGGACGATTCGCACAAATCGTTTCTGTGCAGAAAAACAGGCCTCGTTTCATTATGCAATCAAATTTGAAATTTTTTTTCTCGGGAGAAGTTTTGCCTTTTTAACTGTGAGAATTTTAACTAGGAATTCACACGCTGCCCATGCCTCAAATTATGAGGAGACGCATCACAAAACGAACTCAAAACGAACATCCCGGATTCAGGAAAACTAATTGTGCCTCCCCCCTCTGTGGAACGTGTCCGTAGGACAGGAGCGGGCACCCGCTTTGCCACAGAAGCAGACGGATGCGGAATTGCTCCACGCGTGTCGGTTAACACACATTCGGCTAATGGCCCACCACTCCTTGTACGCAGAGGCTGACGACAGCCAGGTCGCCCGGTACGGGCTGAACACTTTGCAGGATTTGTTACAAACCTTTTTAGTGAAATAGATTTTGAAACCCCAGGAAACACACCCCTACCTCCGAGAATTGTAAGGCAATAAATATTTTGACAACTTACATTTCACGTCTATCCATGTATGTCCCATTACTGTCTGTGGTCATAAACTATCTAATATAGAATACTAAACGTTGCTACCATTTAAGAACCGAACGACAGCAACTGAACTGAACCGAAAGGAAGAGCTTTTCTTTGAAAATCGCAGTGCCACCTGAGAAGAAGCTGAAGACTGAAAATCGGGCGAGAGAATCACGCAAAAATATCAGCCTTGCTCTAAAAGCAAGACAGGAGAAAACCCACCAAAAAATAAAATGCAGTTCAATTGACCCAAAGGTCACCAAACAAGACAGGCAAAAAGCTTCACAACACACAGCGTTTGCACCGCTGTCGCTTTTCTGGCTTTTGCTGGGCCTAAGAGGTTGCTGTGACTTCCTCGAGCTGCCCTTCTGCGGTCACCAGATTGTTTCAGGGGAGACAGACGTCTCCCGGGGAGGCGCACGCAGAGAGCGCCGCTACGTCTCGGCTGTGACCCCTTGGTCACTGCGTTCCTGCGGTGCCCGTACCCGTGCTACCAACAGGATGTCACAAAAGGACGCAAGAGCAGGGGGAATCGCTACAGGAGTCCTGAATGTTTCCACGGGCTTTTGAAAACCCCATTTTCTAAATTAAGTTACGCGAGGGAGTCTTTTTGAAAGTTACGAGGCTTCTGTGTGTCTGCTACTAAAAACATCCAACCGACCGACTCAAAAAACACCCAGAACACACTTTCCCCACGTTCCCCCGACACCGTAGCCTTTCATCTCGGGGGATTTCCTTTCCTGCCTTGCGAACGGATGCAGGTTAGGGACACCATAAGACAGCTTCCCTAGGGTATCCGAACGGCTGTCAGCGTACCATTTAGATCCCTTGAGTACAAGCAATAGCGCGCGTTACCTCTCCGGTTTGATGCTCGCTGACAGGCCGAATCCTTTGTGGAACCTTAAGCTGTTGTTCCGGCTTCCCTATCTCTTGCTGGAAAAGGTCTCTCTCCTGCTCTCGGTCAATTGCTCGCTCCTGAAAGTGACGAAACAGTGAGGATGCACCATTTCACGTAAAAACTGTCTAAATTAAGGATATTACAGCTTCTCGCTTCTTTTAACACGAGGCTGCTAACGGTACGTCAGTAGCATTATTACATGTCAGTACGAGCCGGCAACGCGCGCTGGCAGCCCAGAAAGCCAACCCCACCCTGGGCTGCATCAAGAGAAGCGTGGCCAGCGGGTCACGGGAGGCGATTCTACCCCCCTCTACTCTGCGCACGCGAGACCCCACCTGGAGTACGGTGTCCAGCTTTGGAGTCCTCGACACGGGAAGGACGTGGACCTGTTGGAAGGGGCCCAGCGGAGGGCCACGAAAACCATCGGAGGGACGGAGCACCTCCCCTGTGAAGAGAGACTGAGAGAGCTGGGGTTGTTCAGCCTGGAGAAGAGAAGGCTCCGGGGAGACCTCAGAGCAGCCTTCCAATATCTGAAGGGAGCCTACGGGAGAGCCGGAGAGGGACTCTCTGTCGGGAAAGGTAGCGACAGGACAAGGGGTAACGGTTTTAAATCGGAAGAGGGGAGATTCAGACTAGATGTTAGGAGGAAATTCTTTACCGTGAGGGTGGTGAGGCACTGGAACAGGTTGCCCGGGGAAGCTGTGGATGCCCCATCCCTGGAAGTGTTTAAGGCCAGGCTGGACGGGGCTTTGAGCAACCCGCTCTAGTGGAGGCGTCCCTGCCCAAGGCAGGGGGGCTGCAACACGATGATCTTGAAGGTCCCTTCCAACTCTAACCATTCTACGATTCTATGGTTTTTAAGGTGGCAGAACCTCTTGCGACTTCCATTAACAAAAACTACTCTCACCATTCGGGGCAACAAATCTCACATTTTTGAATAAAAACACGAGGACGGCACTGATACAGCCAGTATTATTTCACAAAAAGGACAGTTTTGTCTCTTCTGTTCAAAGCACAGCATACAAATAGCAATAGGCCAGTATTTTATGGTCTCCTTTCCTCGCGTTCATCCTTCATATATGTAGCATAAATAGGAATTAAGAATAGAAATTAACTTTGTGTTCATACTGAGGAGGAGCCAATGGGAAAAAAGAAATTCTAAATTTTGCATTTCAGTGTTACTTTTGACCAGCTGCAGTTGTTATATCCCACTCTGATATTTGGGGAATACATCTTTATACTGGAAATAAGGCACAGCCGCTGGCATCCGGTGAAACGTCACCTTTAAATGCCACTTTGCTGAACAGACAAACCTGATCAGACGCATTGAAATAAACTAGCTCAAGTAGCTGATACACAGAGGAATGCTCTGTCTAGCAACAGAAGCTTTTGCAAAAATGGAGGAAGCCAGAACAAAGCTGCAACAGTTACAAGTTGCAGATTTGAAAACCTCACCTGCTGTTTGAGCACCCCGCAGCCCGCCCAGCCCCTGCTTTCCCCCGCAGCCCCCAACGCCCTCCTGCCCACCCCCCGTGCAGAACCAGCCAAAACGGCTTCTGCTCTCCGCCCCCAAACCGCATCACTTACTGCCCCCTTCCGAGCCCCAAAACCCAGCCGCTGAGCCTCTGCTCAAGTCCCCAAAACGCCGGACTCCACCCCCGCCCCTCAGCCCAAAGCCACACGACTCCCTCTCCGGCTGAAGCCCCAACACCAGCCACGCGAGCCCGTTTGCCAGCCCCAGGAGCCGCGAGCACCTCCCCAGACGCCTCAGCCCGCCCCCCCGCAACGCCGTCTCCCCTCGGAGCCGCCTCGGGACCCCGGCCGCCTTCCCCGCGCCCCCCCGCTGGCCTCGACGCTGTCCAGCTGCCTCGCGACGCTGTCCAGCGGCACCGCGACGCTGTCCAGCGGCACCGCGACGCTGTCCGGCTGCCCGGTGCTTTCCGCCCGCGCCGGTCCGGTGCGGTGCGGTGCGGTCCGCGCCGCGCCGCGCCGCAGCCGCTTCTGCGCGCGCCGCCATTTTCCCCCGGCCCCCTCCGCTTCCGGAGCGGCTCGGCCCGCCCATGCGGCGCGCCCATTGGTCACGGCGCCGGAAGCGGCTTCCGTCCTCGGGGAGCCCGTCCCATTGGTCGGTCGCGCCGTCAATCTTCAGCGCCTCCCACCCCGGCCAATCGGAGCGCGGCAGGCGATCCGACCAATCGGAGCGCGGCGGTCGCGCTGTGATTGGCTCGTCCTCCTGTCAATCCGCCAGGGGGCGGTTGCCATGGTGAGGACGCCCCGCCCGGTGGCGCATGCGCAGTAGTGAGGGCGGCGCCGTCCTTACTACTGCGCATGCGCGACCGGGCGGGGCTTCCTCACCATGGCAACCGCCCCCCGGGCGGATTGACAGGAGGACGAGCCAATCACAACGCGACCGCCGCGCTCCGATTGGTCGGATCGCCTGCCGCGCTCCGATTGGCCGGAGTGGGACGTCAATGGCGGTTGCCATGGTGAGGACGCCCCGCCCGGTGGCGCATGCGCAGTAGTGAGGGCGGCGCCGTGCTCGCTACTGCCCCCTCGTGGACAAAAAGCGGTACTGCAGGTACGCAGGTACAGGGCGGGGGGGGGGGGGGGGGGGGGACGCGCATGCCCAGTAGAAAGGGGGGCGCTGCGCTCGCCGCCGCTGCCGCCCGTGCCAGCAGAAACCGGCGGTGCGGCTCGGGGAGCGGAGGGAGGCGGGACCGGGGAAGGTTCCCTTTTCCCCAAATTAGGGAAAATGTTATTCATGTTCGGGGTTCAATTTGGGGGTTCAATTTACGGTTCTGCAGCGTCAGCCCCCGCATGGGCGCCGTCCCCGGCGGCGGGGAAGGGCAAGAAAAACCCTAACAAAACCCTGAAGTCTTTTCCGTTGCGGAAAAGCACCGAAAAAAACCCCAAATTGAATAATTTTCCCCAATTTGGGGAAAATGGAACCTCCCAGGGCTCCGCCTTCCCCCCCCGCATCCGCCGAGCTGCAGCGCCGGTTTCTGCTGGCACGGGCGGCAGCGGCGAGCGCAGCGCCCCCCCCCCCCCGTCCACTGCGCATGCGGCCGGACCCCCCTACCCCCGTACCTGCAGTACCGCTTTTTGTCCACAAGCGGCGGCAGCAGCGAGGGCGGCGCCACTCTTTCCACTGCGCATGCGCGCCCCCCCACCTGCAGTACCGATTTTTGTCCACAAGGCGGCAGTAGCGAGCACGGCGCCGCCCTTACTACTGCGCATGCGCGACCAGGCGGGGCTTCCTCACCATGGCAACCGCCCCCGGGCGGATTGACAGGAGGACGAGCCAATCACAACGCGACCGCCGCGCTCCGATTGGTCGGATCGCCTGCCGCGCTCCGATTGGCCGGAGTGGGACGTCAATGGCGGTTGCCATGGTGAGGACGCCCCGCCCGGTGGCGCATGCGCAGTAGTGAGGGCGGCGCCGTCCTTACTACTGCGCATGCGCGACCGGGCGGGGCTTCCTCACCATGGCAACCGCCCCCGGGCGGATTGACAGGAGGACGAGCCAATCACAACGCGACCGCCCCGCTCCGATTGGTCGGATCGCCTGCCGCGCTCCGATTGGCCGGACTGGGAGGCGCTGGAGATTGACGGCGCGATCGACCAATGGGACGGGGGCTCCTCGAGGACGGACGCCGCTTACGGCACCGCGACCAATGGGCGCGCGGTATGGGCGGGCCGAGCCGCTCCGGAACCGGAGGGGGCCGGGGGAAAACGGCGGCCAGCCCAGAAATCGCTGCGGACCGGTCCGCAGCGGGCGGAAAGCACCGGGCAGCGCCCACGCCCCCTTCCTTGTCCCCCTCTGAGACCTCACCGGGGCCATGAGCGGTGACCGCTCTCAGCCCGCTTCCCTCCACCCAGGGACCGTGACCACTTACCGGCGGGCAGGCCTTCCCGCTCTCTGCCCTGTCCCCGCTCGCAGTCCGGGCAGCCGCAGCCGTCGCCTCGGCGCCAAAAACCTCCGGTGTTCGCCCCGCAACCAGCCCCAGGGACGCCGCGGCGCTCTGCGCGTGGCCCCGGGGGCCGTGGGGGCGACAGCAGCCAGTCCGCCGGCGTCCAGGAAGGCAGGCGGGGGTGCCGCCTTATCCACCACAGAGACATCGGGGAGCTTTGCGTCCCTGCAGGAAAACGGGGCTGCGTTTTTTTCCTCCTGTCCCGCTGCACCGATCCAGCTCCCCAGGGCGGGAGGGGAAACGGGGGAAGGGGCTGCTTTTCATAGAATCATAGAATCGTCTAGGTTGCAAGAGACCCTTGGCATCATCGAGTCCAACCATCTACCCTACTCTACAAAGTTCTCCCCTACACCATATCCCCCAACACCACATCTCAACGGTTCTTAAACACATCCAGGGATGGTGACTCGACCACCTCCCTGGGTAGCCTGTTCCAATGCCCGACCACTCCCTCTGTGAAACATTCTTTCCTAATGTCCAGTCTAAACCTACCCTGTTGGAGCTTGAAGCCGTTCCCTCTCGTTCTGTCATTACCTACCCGTGCCAGGAGACCAGCACCGACCTCTCTACAGTGTCCTTTCAAGTAGGTTTAGAGAGTGACGAGGTCTCCCCTCAGCCCCCTCTTCCTCATACTAAACAGTCCCAGCTCCTTCAACCGCTCTTCATAGGATTTGTTTTCCAGGCCCTTCACCAGCTTCGTTGCCCTCCTCTGCACTCGCTCCAGCACCTCGACATCTCTCTTGGATTGAGGTGCCCAAAACCAGACGCAATACTCCAGGTGTGGCCTCACCAGTGCCGAGTACAGGGGCACAATCGCCTCCCTACTTCTGCTGCTCACGCTGTTTCTAATACAAGCCAGGATGCCGTTGGCTTTCGTGGCCACCTGGGCACACTGCCGGCTCACGTTCAGCCGCTTGTCCATTAGAACCCCCAGGTCTCTTTCTTCCAGGTGGTTTTCCAGCCACATTTCCCCAAGCCTGTAGCGCTGCTCGGGGTTATTGTGGCCCACGCGCAGAACCTGGCGCTCGCCCTTGTTGAAACTCATACCACTGATGTTGGCCCAACGATCCAATCTACCTAAGTCTCTCTGTAGAGCTTCCCTATCCTCCTGGGAATCAACACTCCTGCTTAAAGCGCTTTTGAAAGCGCTTGGACGCCGGCAAGAGAGAGCAGAGGGGAGGGCCAGTTTGGAAATCCCTTCTAGCGATAGGCTCTCTTTGCAGTCTGGAACCATCTACAGCACAGGCGTTTACGCCTCCGCACTGACCGACCCGTGGGTAAGACTTAGGGAAAACGGATGCTCTTGATACACTTCGACAGAACCTCTGCTAAGAGTCACATCTGTTTAGACTTACAGATTAACACGCACGATAGATAGACAACATCCAATTGGACTAGCGACCTGTCCAGACATCCGCTTTGACGCTTCAATCTCTCTTTATAAATAAATCTTTTAAAAAATCTTTCCGTCGTCTAAACTCCCATTAAATAATACAGAATCCTTAGAGATACGGGTTGGTATTTTGAACTCCTTTTATATACGTAAGGGAATATTATTTTTCAACACACAGAAAAATGAGAGATTGTTCTCTACTCCAATGCCTCACCCCCGCATATACAGCTTTTAACATTTTTTAAACACCACCGCCCAAAACCCCAACCACCTGCCCCGCACCAAGTTTTCAGGCGTTTGGGGGCCGTGACCCACCCTCTTGTGGGGGGAACCCCACTTAACCCCCACTCACCTGCTCCTCCGCCGCACCGTCGCTCCCCCGCTGACATCCGGCTGCCCCAAATGACATCATCACACCACCCCCCCCCCCCCCACACGCACCGGTTTTTTTAATTCGCCCCAAAAAATGCACCGAACGACCAGACCCAGGGCTGGCCCCTTCCCCTCAGGCGGCTCCACCACCGGCTGCAAACCCGGGCCGGGGCATCTGTCGAGCAGCACGAGACGCGGACAACGAGGCACCTGCAAAACAAACAGCAAACCCCAACCGGAGATCAGCATCATCAAACGAAAGAGCACCGAAGAGAGTAGAGGAATTCCCTCCGGCCGAGGGACAGGACAGGAGCTGAGCTACAGGAGGATTGCGGGGAAACAGCTCTGCTCCAAAGACGGCACGGCCTGCCAAAGCCGGAGCCATCCCGACGCTTCAGGTCCCTATTCAGACTGACCCGTGCCACTTGCAACACCTTCTCAGCCTAACAGCGTAACAAACCCTCCGCCCGCTGGGGGGAAGCGCCTCCTCCCTTCCCTTTCCCTGCCGCTGGAAAGCTCTGCGCGCGTTTAGATACGGCCAAGAAAAATACTCACGCTAGAAAAGCCTCGGGTTTTTTCTTCGGCGCTAATTCAACTGGCACAGCTCCGAACCCCCACCGTTGCGCTCTCCGTCTCCAGAACGCGCAGTTGTCATTTGACCGGGGGCTGCTTTCTCTCCTACCCAAGGAGGAGGGACATCTGGCCGGCGGCACTGCCCGAGAGAGATGCTACCGCACTGCCGGGGAAACGCGACGCTGAAAGCCAGGCAGAAATCAGGTTCTTCAGAGCGCTCCGCCTAAAGAAAAGGGGGGGGGAAAACAAAAAACAAAAAAACTAGAAAAAAAACCCAACCAAAAACCCAACCCGTTACCTTCAGTCGCCTCTCTTTTCAAAGATTTGGAACAAATACCTCGCCGCTTAGGGACGCCTAAGACGCTGTAGGCTACAGCCGGTGGACGGTTGCCGTTTAAAGCCTGCAAGTCAGTTTGCACGTTATACGACTTTAACCCTTTTTTTAAAGTCTCCTTTACGATAGAAAAAACCAGGAAGGTAAGAGATTCCCCAAACGGCTGTACTTTTGGCGGGGGGAAATCCAATCCCCGGTGCCGCGATCCACCAGGCTACCGAAAACGACCGGCGGACCGGCCAAGGCTTTTGGCTGTGCCGAACACGCAGAGGAACAGGGTTTGGCCGTGTCCCCGCTGTTACGGGGGACCCAGAGCCCAAAGGCCGGCCATGCCATCGGCCGTCGGAAGAGGTGCCGCGCTCGGGCCTTTGGAAGGACATCGTCTTTCTTTTTGTCCCTATTTAATAGAGCGCGCGACGTCTCCTCGCTGATGACTTCTGCTGCCCAGCGCATCGTCTCCGAGGATCCCCTCTCGTGGGAACTTCAGGAGAGGCAACCGCTTGGCACGAGAAACCGGTGCCCTTTCAGAAAGGGAAACCTCCTTCCGACTGACGTCCAAATGACACGCCGTAGGCTACGGACAACGGACGTTCCTGGAAGGCTCGACTCACCTAAGCCACCTCAGGACTCGCCGCCACCAGTGACGAGGCTGATGATGCTCCTTGGTTCGTGGCAAAGCCTGGAAAACAGGCAGAAGCGGCGCCGGTTCGTCCCGTTTTGTCCACGTCTCTTCGTTGACCGCCCCGGCTTTCAGCGCAGATGCCATGAAAGAGGAGTGACAAAGAAAAGGCGAGGTCAGGCAGCAAAAGAGCTCTGCAGGCTGCCACCTGCAGTCAACCGCGCACCCTGTTTTGGAAGCCACACGCCCGCCCGCCCGCCCGCCACCCCCCGCCCAAAACAAAGAAACAAACAAACAAACAAAGAGACAAGAACCCCGGCACCTGGCCTCTTTCTTGTCTTCAGGAGCTCATCCTGAAGCTCATCGCTTCTGTCTTGTCAGAGCAGGAAGCGCAGACCATCTGTATCCCGAGGACACCTGACCGGGATTAACACGTGTCCAGAGGTAGTCCCCATCTCTACGAGCGTGTCGCTTTGGTGCTTTTAATAATCCTAACTCGACGGTAGTCACTGGGACGGTCCTTTACGGTGGCTTCTTCAGACTTCTGGATCGCCAGTCCCAGTATTTCCATTTCATCCTACCAAAAAAAACCCCAAAGCACGTTACAGCTGCACATAACATTTTCTGCACGTTCTTGTACGAGTATTTAAGGCGTAGGAGAAAGAGAAGATCTGAAAGGCAGAAGAGGCATTCAAAAACCGTGCAACTATGAAAAAGTAAAGCAGCTCTCTCGGAAAAGCACGAGAAACGGCCATAAAAGGTATACTTATGAAATACGCCAAGTAATATCGGGGCACCAAAATATACTATATAGGAAGGCTAGGTGGCTCATTTGATAGAAATTCGATGTAAATCTAAGACAGTACCGAGAATTCTGTCTGTAAATGGGTAATATTCGGCACCACTCGGCTCTAAAATTGCCGCTGCGCCTGCCTGTGAAAAATCCTACTTTAAAAGCATCTAGTACGAACCTTAAAGTTTTCATCACAGTTACAGCCATCTTTCACCTTAAAGCATGCTTTACATTGCTGCTGCAGCCTATCTGCCAACTTGGAGTGTACACATCTGGGTATACACGCTTGTAATTCAGGACGATTCCCACAAATCGTTTCTGTGCAGAAAAACAGGCCTCGTTTCATTATGCAATCAAATTTGAAATTTTTTTTCTCGGGAGAAGTTTTGCCTTTTTAACTGTGAGAATTTTAACTAGGAATTCACACGCTGCCCATGCCTCAAATTATGAGGAGACGCATCACAAAACGAACTCAAAACGAACATCCCGGATTCAGGAAAACTAATTGTGCCTCCCCCCTCTGTGGAACGTGTCCGTAGGACAGGAGCGGGCACCCGCTTTGCCACAGAAGCAGACGGATGCGGAATTGCTCCACGCGTGTCGGTTAACACACATTCGGCTAATGGCCCACCACTCCTTGTACGCAGAGGCTGACGACAGCCAGGTCGCCCGGTACGGGCTGAACACTTTGCAGGATTTGTTACAAACCTTTTTAGTGAAATAGATTTTGAAACCCCAGGAAACACACCCCTACCTCCGAGAATTGTAGGGCAATAAATATTTTGACAACTTACATTTCACGTCTATCCATGTATGTCCCATTACTGTCTGTGGTCATAAACTATCTAATATAGAATACTAAACGTTGCTACCATTTAAGAACCGAACGACAGCAACTGAACTGAACCGAAAGGAAGAGCTTTTCTTTGAAAATCGCAGTGCCACCTGAGAAGAAGCTGAAGACTGAAAATCGGGCGAGAGAATCACGCAAAAATATCAGCCTTGCTCTAAAAGCAAGACAGGAGAAAACCCACCAAAAAATAAAATGCAGTTTAATTGACCCAAAGGTCACCAAACAAAACAGGCAAAAAGCTTCACAATACACAGCGTTTGCACCGCTGTCGCTTTTCTGGCTTTTGCTGGGCCTAAGAGGTTGCTGTGACTTCCTCGAGCTGCCCTTCTGCGGTCACCAGATTGTTTCAGGGGAGACAGACGTCTCCCGGGGAGGCGCACGCAGAGAGCGCCGCTACGTCTCGGCTGTGACCCCTTGGTCACTGCGTTCCTGCGGTGCCCGTACCCGTGCTACCAACAGGATGTCACAAAAGGACGCAAGAGCAGGGGGAATCGCTACAGGAGTCCTGAATGTTTCCACGGGCTTTTGAAAACCCCATTTTCTAAATTAAGTTACGCGAGGGAGTCTTTTTGAAAGTTACGAGGCTTCTGTGTGTCTGCTACTAAAAACATCCAACCGACCGACTCAAAAAACACCCAGAACACACTTTCCCCACGTTCCCCCGACACCGTAGCCTTTCATCTCGGGGGATTTCCTTTCCTGCCTTGCGAACGGATGCAGGTTAGGGACACCATAAAACAGCTTCCCTAGGGTATCCGAACGGCTGTCAGCGTACCATTTAGATCCCTTGAGTACAAGCAATAGCGCGCGTTACCTCTCCGGTTTGATGCTCGCTGACAGGCCGAATCCTTTGTGGAACCTTAAGCTGTTGTTCCGGCTTCCCTATCTCTTGCTGGAAAAGGTCTCTCTCCTGCTCTCGGTCAATTGCTCGCTCCTGAAAGTGACGAAACAGTGAGGATGCACCATTTCACGTAAAAACTGTCTAAATTAAGGATATTACAGCTTCTCGCTTCTTTTAACACGAGGCTGCTAACGGTACGTCAGTAGCATTATTACATGTCAGTACGAGCCGGCAACGCGCGCTGGCAGCCCAGAAAGCCAACCCCACCCTGGGCTGCATCAAGAGAAGCGTGGCCAGCGGGTCACGGGAGGCGATTCTACCCCCCTCTACTCTGCGCACGCGAGACCCCACCTGGAGTACGGTGTCCAGCTTTGGAGTCCTCGACACGGGAAGGACGTGGACCTGTTGGAAGGGGCCCAGCGGAGGGCCACGAAAACCATCGGAGGGACGGAGCACCTCCCCTGTGAAGAGAGACTGAGAGAGCTGGGGTTGTTCAGCCTGGAGAAGAGAAGGCTCCGGGGAGACCTCAGAGCAGCCTTCCAATATCTGAAGGGAGCCTACGGGAGAGCCGGAGAGGGACTCTCTGTCGGGAAAGGTAGCGACAGGACAAGGGGTAACGGTTTTAAATCGGAAGAGGGGAGATTCAGACTAGATGTTAGGAGGAAATTCTTTACCGTGAGGGTGGTGAGGCACTGGAACAGGTTGCCCGGGGAAGCTGTGGATGCCCCATCCCTGGAAGTGTTTAAGGCCAGGCTGGACGGGGCTTTGAGCAACCCGCTCTAGTGGAGGCGTCCCTGCCCAAGGCAGGGGGGCTGCAACACGATGATCTTGAAGGTCCCTTCCAACTCTAACCATTCTACGATTCTATGGTTTTTAAGGTGGCAGAACCTCTTGCGACTTCCATTAACAAAAACTACTCTCACCATTCGGGGCAACAAATCTCACATTTTTGAATAAAAACACGAGGACGGCACTGATACAGCCAGTATTATTTCACAAAAAGGACAGTTTTGTCTCTTCTGTTCAAAGCACAGCATACAAATAGCAATAGGCCAGTATTTTATGGTCTCCTTTCCTCGCGTTCATCCTTCATATATGTAGCATAAATAGGAATTAAGAATAGAAATTAACTTTGTGTTCATACTGAGGAGGAGCCAATGGGAAAAAAGAAATTCTAAATTTTGCATTTCAGTGTTACTTTTGACCAGCTGCAGTTGTTATATCCCACTCTGATATTTGGGGAATACATCTTTATACTGGAAATAAGGCACAGCCGCTGGCATCCGGTGAAACGTCACCTTTAAATGCCACTTTGCTGAACAGACAAACCTGATCAGACGCATTGAAATAAACTAGCTCAAGTAGCTGATACACAGAGGAATGCTCTGTCTAGCAACAGAAGCTTTTGCAAAAATGGAGGAAGCCAGAACAAAGCTGCAACAGTTACAAGTTGCAGATTTGAAAACCTCACCTGCTGTTTGAGCACCCCGCAGCCCGCCCAGCCCCTGCTTTCCCCCGCAGCCCCCAACGCCCTCCTGCCCACCCCCCGTGCAGAACCAGCCAAAACGGCTTCTGCTCTCCGCCCCCAAACCGCATCACTTACTGCCCCCTTCCGAGCCCCAAAACCCAGCCGCTGAGCCTCTGCTCAAGTCCCCAAAACGCCGGACTCCACCCCCGCCCCTCAGCCCAAAGCCACACGACTCCCTCTCCGGCTGAAGCCCCAACACCAGCCACGCGAGCCCGTTTGCCAGCCCCAGGAGCCGCGAGCACCTCCCCAGACGCCTCAGCCCGCCCCCCCGCAACGCCGTCTCCCCTCGGAGCCGCCTCGGGACCCCGGCCGCCTTCCCCGCGCCCCCCCGCTGGCCTCGACGCTGTCCAGCTGCCTCGCGACGCTGTCCAGCGGCACCGCGACGCTGTCCAGCGGCACCGCGACGCTGTCCGGCTGCCCGGTGCTTTCCGCCCGCGCCGGTCCGGTGCGGTGCGGTCCGCGCCGCGCCGCGCCGCGCCGCAGCCGCTTCTGCGCGCGCCGCCATTTTCCCCCGGCCCCCTCCGCTTCCGGAGCGGCTCGGCCCGCCCATGCGGCGCGCCCATTGGTCACGGCGCCGGAAGCGGCTTCCGTCCTCGGGGAGCCCGTCCCATTGGTCGGTCGCGCCGTCAATCTTCAGCGCCTCCCACCCCGGCCAATCGGAGCGCGGCAGGCGATCCGACCAATCGGAGCGCGGCGGTCGCGCTGTGATTGGCTCGTCCTCCTGTCAATCCGCCAGGGGGCGGTTGCCATGGTGAGGACGCCCCGCCCGGTGGCGCATGCGCAGTAGTGAGGGCGGCGCCGTCCTTACTACTGCGCATGCGCGACCGGGCGGGGCTTCCTCACCATGGCAACCGCCCCCCGGGCGGATTGACAGGAGGACGAGCCAATCACAACGCGACCGCCGCGCTCCGATTGGTCGGATCGCCTGCCGCGCTCCGATTGGCCGGAGTGGGACGTCAATGGCGGTTGCCATGGTGAGGACGCCCCGCCCGGTGGCGCATGCGCAGTAGTGAGGGCGGCGCCGTGCTCGCTACTGCCCCCTCGTGGACAAAAAGCGGTACTGCAGGTACGCAGGTACAGGGCGGGGGGGGGGGGGGGGGGACGCGCATGCCCAGTAGAAAGGGGGGCGCTGCGCTCGCCGCCGCTGCCGCCCGTGCCAGCAGAAACCGGCGGTGCGGCTCGGGGAGCGGGGGGAGGCGTGACCGGGGAAGGTTCCCTTTTCCCCAAATTAGGGAAAATGTTATTCATGTTCGGGGTTCAATTTGGGGGTTCAATTTACGGTTCTGCAGCGTCAGCCCCCGCATGGGCGCCGTCCCCGGCGGCGGGGAAGGGCAAGAAAAACCCTAACAAAACCCTGAAGTCTTTTCCGTTGCGGAAAAGCACCGAAAAAAACCCCAAATTGAATAATTTTCCCCAATTTGGGGAAAATGGAACCTCCCAGGGCTCCGCCTTCCCCCCCCGCATCCGCCGAGCTGCAGCGCCGGTTTCTGCTGGCACGGGCGGCAGCGGCGAGCGCAGCGCCCCCCCCCCCCCGTCCACTGCGCATGCGGCCGGACCCCCCTACCCCCGTACCTGCAGTACCGCTTTTTGTCCACAAGCGGCGGCAGCAGCGAGGGCGGCGCCACTCTTTCCACTGCGCATGCGCGCCCCCCCCACCTGCAGTACCGATCTTTGTCCACAAGGCGGCAGTAGCGAGCACGGCGCCGCCCTTACTACTGCGCATGCGCGACCGGGCGGGGCTTCCTCACCATGGCAACCGCCCCCGGGCGGATTGACAGGAGGACGAGCCAATCACAACGCGACCGCCGCGCTCCGATTGGTCGGATCGCCTGCCGCGCTCCGATTGGCCGGAGTGGGACGTCAATGGCGGTTGCCATGGTGAGGACGCCCCGCCCGGTGGCGCATGCGCAGTAGTGAGGGCGGCGCCGTCCTTACTACTGCGCATGCGCGACCGGGCGGGGCTTCCTCACCATGGCAACCGCCCCCCGGGCGGATTGACAGGAGGACGAGCCAATCACAACGCGACCGCCCCGCTCCGATTGGTCGGATCGCCTGCCGCGCTCCGATTGGCCGGACTGGGAGGCGCTGGAGATTGACGGCGCGATCGACCAATGGGACGGGGGCTCCTAGAGGACGGACGCCGCTTACGGCACCGCGACCAATGGGCGCGCGGTATGGGCGGGCCGAGCCGCTCCGGAACCGGAGGGGGCCGGGGGAAAACGGCGGCCAGCCCAGAAATCGCTGCGGACCGGTCCGCAGCGGGCGGAAAGCACCGGGCAGCGCCCACGCCCCCTTCCTTGTCCCCCTCTGAGACCTCACCGGGGCCATGAGCGGTGACCGCTCTCAGCCCGCTTCCCTCCACCCAGGGACCGTGACCACTTACCGGCGGGCAGGCCTTCCCGCTCTCTGCCCTGTCCCCGCTCGCAGTCCGGGCAGCCGCAGCCGTCGCCTCGGCGCCAAAAACCTCCGGTGTTCGCCCCGCAACCAGCCCCAGGGACGCCGCGGCGCTCTGCGCGTGGCCCCGGGGGCCGTGGGGGCGACAGCAGCCAGTCCGCCGGCGTCCAGGAAGGCAGGCGGGGGTGCCGCCTTATCCACCACAGAGACATCGGGGAGCTTTGCGTCCCTGCAGGAAAACGGGGCTGCGTTTTTTTCCTCCTGTCCCGCTGCACCGATCCAGCTCCCCAGGGCGGGAGGGGAAACGGGGGAAGGGGCTGCTTTTCATAGAATCATAGAATCGTCTAGGTTGCAAGAGACCCTTGGCATCATCGAGTCCAACCATCTACCCTACTCTACAAAGTTCTCCCCTACACCATATCCCCCAACACCACATCTCGACGGTTCTTAAACACATCCAGGGATGGTGACTCGACCACCTCCCTGGGTAGCCTGTTCCAATGCCCGACCACTCCCTCTGTGAAACATTCTTTCCTAATGTCCAGTCTAAACCTACCCTGTTGGAGCTTGAAGCCGTTCCCTCTCGTTCTGTCATTACCTACCCGTGCCAGGAGACCAGCACCGACCTCTCTACAGTGTCCTTTCAAGTAGGTTTAGAGAGTGACGAGGTCTCCCCTCAGCCCCCTCTTCCTCATACTAAACAGTCCCAGCTCCTTCAACCGCTCTTCATAGGATTTGTTTTCCAGGCCCTTCACCAGCTTCGTTGCCCTCCTCTGCACTCGCTCCAGCACCTCGACATCTCTCTTGGATTGAGGTGCCCAAAACCGGACGCAATACTCCAGGTGTGGCCTCACCAGTGCCGAGTACAGGGGCACAATCGCCTCCCTACTTCTGCTGCTCACGCTGTTTCTAATACAAGCCAGGATGCCGTTGGCTTTCGTGGCCACCTGGGCACACTGCCGGCTCACGTTCAGCCGCTTGTCCATTAGAACCCCCAGGTCTCTTTCTTCCAGGTGGTTTTCCAGCCACGTTTCCCCAAGCCTGTAGCGCTGCTCGGGGTTATTGTGGCCCACGCGCAGAACCTGGCGCTCGCCCTTGTTGAAACTCATACCACTGATGTTGGCCCAACGATCCAATCTACCTAAGTCTCTCTGTAGAGCTTCCCTATCCTCCTGGGAATCAACACTCCTGCTTAAAGCGCTTTTGAAAGCGCTTGGACGCCGGCAAGAGAGAGCAGAGGGGAGGGCCAGTTTGGAAATCCCTTCTAGCGATAGGCTCTCTTTGCAGTCTGGAACCATCTACAGCACAGGCGTTTACGCCTCCGCACTGACCGACCCGTGGGTAAGACTTAGGGAAAACGGATGCTCTTGATACACTTCGACAGAACGTCTGCTAAGAGTCACATCTGTTTAGACTTACAGATTAACACGCACGATAGACAACATCCAATTGGACTAGCGACCTGTCCAGACATCCGCTTTGACGCTTCAATCTCTCTTTATAAATAAATCTTTTAAAAAATCTTTCCGTCGTCTAAACTCCCATTAAATAATACAGAATCCTTAGAGATACGGGTTGGTATTTGGAACTCCTTTTATATACGTAAGGGAATATTATTTTTCAACACACAGAAAAATGAGAGATTGTTCTCTACTCCAATGCCTCACCCCCGCATATACAGCTTTTAACATTTTTTAAACACCACCGCCCAAAACCCCAACCACCTGCCCCGCACCAAGTTTTCAGGCGTTTGGGGGCCGTGACCCACCCTCTTGTGGGGGGAACCCCACTTAACCCCCACTCACCTGCTCCTCCGCCGCACCGTCGCTCCCCCGCTGACATCCGGCTGCCCCAAATGACATCATCACACCACCCCCCCCCCCACACACGCACCGGTTTTTTTAATTCGCCCCAAAAAATGCACCGAACGACCAGACCCAGGGCTGGCCCCTTCCCCTCAGGCGGCTCCACCACCGGCTGCAAACCCGGGCCGGGGCATCTGTCGAGCAGCACGAGACGCGGACAACGAGGCACCTGCAAAACAAACAGCAAACCCCAACCGGAGATCAGCATCATCAAACGAAAGAGCACCGAAGAGAGTAGAGGAATTCCCTCCGGCCGAGGGACAGGACAGGAGCTGAGCTACAGGAGGATTGCGGGGAAACAGCTCCGCTCCAAAGACGGCACGGCCTGCCAAAGCCGGAGCCATCCCGACGCTTCAGGTCCCTATTCAGACTGACCCGTGCCACTTGCAACACCTTCTCAGCCTAACAGCGTAACAAACCCTCCGCCCGCTGGGGGGAAGCGCCTCCTCCCTTCCCTTTCCCTGCCGCTGGAAAGCTCTGCGCGCGTTTAGATACGGCCAAGAAAAATACTCACGCTAGAAAAGCCTCGGGTTTTTTCTTCGGCGCTAATTCAACTGGCACAGCTCCGAACCCCCACCGTTGCGCTCTCCGTCTCCAGAACGCGCAGTTGTCATTTGACCGGGGGCTGCTTTCTCTCCTACCCAAGGAGGAGGGACATCTGGCCGGCGGCACTGCCCGAGAGAGATGCTACCGCACTGCCGGGGAAACGCGACGCTGAAAGCCAGGCAGAAATCAGGTTCTTCAGAGCGCTCCGCCTAAAGAAAAGGGGGGGGAAAAACAAAAAACAAAAAAACTAGAAAAAAAACCCAACCAAAAACCCAACCCGTTACCTTCAGTCGCCTCTCTTTTCAAAGATTTGGAACAAATACCTCGCCGCTTAGGGACGCCTAAGACGCTGTAGGCTACAGCCGGTGGACGGTTGCCGTTTAAAGCCTGCAAGTCAGTTTGCACGTTATACGACTTTAACCCTTTTTTTAAAGTCTCCTTTACGATAGAAAAAACCAGGAAGGTAAGAGATTCCCCAAACGGCTGTACTTTTGGCGGGGGGAAATCCAATCCCCGGTGCCGCGATCCACCAGGCTACCGAAAACGACCGGCGGACCGGCCAAGGCTTTTGGCTGTGCCGAACACGCAGAGGAACAGGGTTTGGCCGTGTCCCCGCTGTTACGGGGGACCCAGAGCCCAAAGGCCGGCCATGCCATCGGCCGTCGGAAGAGGTGCCGCGCTCGGGCCTTTGGAAGGACATCGTCTTTCTTTTTGTCCCTATTTAATAGAGCGCGCGACGTCTCCTCGCTGATGACTTCTGCTGCCCAGCGCATCGTCTCCGAGGATCCCCTCTCGTGGGAACTTCAGGAGAGGCAACCGCTTGGCACGAGAAACCGGTGCCCTTTCAGAAAGGGAAACCTCCTTCCGACTGACGTCCAAATGACACGCCGTAGGCTACGGACAACGGACGTTCCTGGAAGGCTCGACTCACCTAAGCCACCTCAGGACTCGCCGCCACCAGTGACGAGGCTGATGATGCTCCTTGGTTCGTGGCAAAGCCTGGAAAACAGGCAGAAGCGGCGCCGGTTCGTCCCGTTTTGTCCACGTCTCTTCGTTGACCGCCCCGGCTTTCAGCGCAGATGCCATGAAAGAGGAGTGACAAAGAAAAGGCGAGGTCAGGCAGCAAAAGAGCTCTGCAGGCTGCCACCTGCAGTCAACCGCGCACCCTGTTTTGGAAGCCACACGCCCGCCCGCCCGCCCGCCACCCCCCGCCCAAAACAAACAAACAAACAAACAAACAAAGAGACAAGAACCCCGGCACCTGGCCTCTTTCTTGTCTTCAGGAGCTCATCCTGAAGCTCATCGCTTCTGTCTTGTCAGAGCAGGAAGCGCAGACCATCTGTATCCCGAGGACACCTGACCGGGATTAACACGTGTCCAGAGGTAGTCCCCATCTCTACGAGCGTGTCGCTTTGGTGCTTTTAATAATCCTAACTCGACGGTAGTCACTGGGACGGTCCTTTACGGTGGCTTCTTCAGACTTCTGGATCGCCAGTCCCAGTATTTCCATTTCATCCTACCAAAAAAAACCCCAAAGCACGTTACAGCTGCACATAACATTTTCTGCACGTTCTTGTACGAGTATTTAAGGCGTAGGAGAAAGAGAAGATCTGAAAGGCAGAAGAGGCATTCAAAAACCGTGCAACTATGAAAAAGTAAAGCAGCTCTCTCGGAAAAGCACGAGAAACGGCCATAAAAGGTATACTTATGAAATACGCCAAGTAATATCGGGGCACCAAAATATACTATATAGGAAGGCTAGGTGGCTCATTTGATAGAAATTCGATGTAAATCTAAGACAGTACCGAGAATTCTGTCTGTAAATGGGTAATATTCGGCACCACTCGGCTCTAAAATTGCCGCTGCGCCTGCCTGTTAAAAATCCTACTTTAAAAGCATCTAGTACGAACCTTAAAGTTTTCATCACAGTTACAGCCATCTTTCACCTTAAAGCATGCTTTACATTGCTGCTGCAGCCTATCTGCCAACTTGGAGTGTACACATCTGGGTATACACGCTTGTAATTCAGGACGATTCCCACAAATCGTTTCTGTGCAGAAAAACAGGCCTCGTTTCATTATGCAATCAAATTTGAAATTTTCTTTCTCGGGAGAAGTTTTGCCTTTTTAACTGTGAGAATTTTAACTAGGAATTCACACGCTGCCCATGCCTCAAATTATGAGGAGACGCATCACAAAACGAACTCAAAACGAACATCCCGGATTCAGGAAAACTAATTGTGCCTCCCCCCTCTGTGGAACGTGTCCGTAGGACAGGAGCGGGCACCCGCTTTGCCACAGAAGCAGACGGATGCGGAATTGCTCCACGCGTGTCGGTTAACACACATTCGGCTAATGGCCCACCACTCCTTGTACGCACAGGCTGACGACAGCCAGGTCGCCCGGTACGGGCTGAACACTTTGCAGGATTTGTTACAAACCTTTTTAGTGAAATAGATTTTGAAACCCCAGGAAACACACCCCTACCTCCGAGAATTGTAGGGCAATAAATATTTTGACAACTTACATTTCACGTCTATCCATGTATGTCCCATTACTGTCTGTGGTCATAAACTATCTAATATAGAATACTAAACGTTGCTACCATTTAAGAACCGAACGACAGCAACTGAACTGAACCGAAAGGAAGAGCTTTTCTTTGAAAATCGCAGTGCCACCTGAGAAGAAGCTGAAGACTGAAAATCGGGCGAGAGAATCACGCAAAAATATCAGCCTTGCTCTAAAAGCAAGACAGGAGAAAACCCACCAAAAAATAAAATGCAGTTTAATTGACCCAAAGGTCACCAAACAAGACAGGCAAAAAGCTTCACAATACACAGCGTTTGCACCGCTGTCGCTTTTCTGGCTTTTGCTGGGCCTAAGAGGTTGCTGTGACTTCCTCGAGCTGCCCTTCTGCGGTCACCAGATCGTTTCAGGGGAGACAGACGTCTCCCGGGGAGGCGCACGCAGAGAGCGCCGCTACGTCTCGGCTGTGACCCCTTGGTCACTGCGTTCCTGCGGTGCCCGTACCCGTGCTACCAACAGGACGTCACAAAACGACGCAAGAGCAGGGGGAATCGCTACAGGAGTCCTGAATGTTTCCACGGGCTTTTGAAAACCCCATTTTCTAAATTAAGTTACGCGAGGGAGTCTTTTTGAAAGTTACGAGGCTTCTGTGTGTCTGCTACTAAAAACATCCAACCGACCGACTCAAAAAACACCCAGAACACACTTTCCCCACGTTCCCCCGACACCGTAGCCTTTCATCTCGGGGGATTTCCTTTCCTGCCTTGCGAACGGATGCAGGTTAGGGACACCATAAAACAGCTTCCCTAGGGTATCCGAACGGCTGTCAGCGTACCATTTAGATCCCTTGAGTACAAGCAATAGCGCGCGTTACCTCTCCGGTTTGATGCTCGCTGACAGGCCGAATCCTTTGTGGAACCTTAAGCTGTTGTTCCGGCTTCCCTATCTCTTGCTGGAAAAGGTCTCTCTCGTGCTCTCGGTCAATTGCTCGCTCCTGAAAGTGACAAAACAGTGAGGATGCACCATTTCACGTAAAAACTGTCTAAATTAAGGATATTACAGCTTCTTGCTTCTTTTAACACGAGGCTGCTAACGGTACGTCAGTAGCATTATTACACGTCAGTACGAGCCGGCAACGCGCGCTGGCAGCCCAGAAAGCCAACCCCACCCTGGGCTGCATCAAGAGAAGCGTGGCCAGCGGGTCACGGGAGGCGATTCTACCCCCCTCTACTCTGCGCACGCGAGACCCCACCTGGAGTACGGTGTCCAGCTTTGGAGTCCTCGACACGGGAAGGACGTGGACCTGTTGGAAGGGGCCCAGCGGAGGGCCACGAAAACCATCGGAGGGACGGAGCACCTCCCCTGTGAAGAGAGACTGAGAGAGCTGGGGTTGTTCAGCCTGGAGAAGAGAAGGCTCCGGGGAGACCTCAGAGCAGCCTTCCAATATCTGAAGGGAGCCCACGGGAGAGCCGGAGAGGGACTCTCTGTCGGGAAAGGTAGCGACAGGACAAGGGGTAACGGTTTTAAATCGGAAGAGGGGAGATTCAGACTAGATATTAGGAGGAAATTCTTTACCGTGAGGGTGGTGAGGCACTGGAACAGGTCGCCCGGGGAAGCTGTGGATGCCCCATCCCTGGAAGTGTTTAAGGCCAGGCTGGACGGGGCTTTGAGCAACCCGCTCTAGTGGAGGCGTCCCTGCCCAAGGCAGGGGGGCTGCAACACGATGATCTTGAAGGTCCCTTCCCATTCTAACCATTCTAGGATTCTATGGTTTTTAAGGTGGCAGAACCTCTTGCGACTTCCATTAACAAAAACTACTCTCACCATTCGGGGCAACAAATCTCACATTTTTGAATAAAAACACGAGGACGGCACTGATACAGCCAGTATTATTTCACAAAAAGGACAGTTTTGTCTCTTCTGTTCAAAGCACAGCATACAAATAGCAATAGGCCAGTATTTTATGGTCTCCTTTCCTCGCGTTCATCCTTCATATATGTAGCATAAATAGGAATTAAGAATAGAAATTAACTTTGTGTTCATACTGAGGAGGAGCCAATGGGAAAAAAGAAATTCTAAATTTTGCATTTCAGTGTTACTTTTGACCAGCTGCAGTTGTTATATCCCACTCTGATATTTGGGGAATACATCTTTATACTGGAAATAAGGCACAGCCGCTGGCATCCGGTGAAACGTCACCTTTAAATGCCACTTTGCTGAACAGACAAACCTGATCAGACGCATTGAAATAAACTAGCTCAAGTAGCTGATACACAGAGGAATGCTCTGTCTAGCAACAGAAGCTTTTGCAAAAATGGAGGAAGCCAGAATAAAGCTGCAACAGTTACAAGTTGCAGATTTGAAAACCTCACCTGCTGTTTGAGCACCCCGCAGCCCGCCCAGCCCCTGCTTTCCCCCGCAGCCCCCAACGCCCTCCTGCCCACCCCCCCTGCAGAACCAGCCAAAACGGCTTCTGCTCTCCGCCCCCAAACCGCATCACTTACTGCCCCCTTCCGAGCCCCAAAACCCAGCCGCTGAGCCTCTGCTCAAGTCCCCAAAACGCCGGACTCCACCCCCGCCCCTCAGCCCAAAGCCACACGACTCCCTCTCCGGCTGAAGCCCCAACACCAGCCACGCGAGCCCGTTTGCCAGCCCCAGGAGCCGCGAGCACCTCCCCAGACGCCTCAGCCCGCCCTCCCGCAACGCCGTCTCCCCTCGGAGCCGCCTCGGGACCCCGGCCGCCTTCCCCGCGCCCCCCCGCTGGCCTCGACGCTGTCCAGCTGCCTCGCGACGCTGTCCAGCGGCACCGCGACGCTGTCCGGCTGCCCGGTGCTTTCCGCCCGCGCCGGTCCGGTGCGGTGCGGTCCGCGCCGCGCCGCGCCGCAGCCGCTTCTGCGCGCGCCGCCATTTTCCCCCGGCCCCCTCCGCTTCCGGAGCGGCTCGGCCCGCCCATGCGGCGCGCCCATTGGTCACGGCGCCGGAAGCGGCTTCCGTCCTCGGGGAGCCCGTCCCATTGGTCGGTCGCGCCGTCAATCTTCAGCGCCTCCCACCCCGGCCAATCGGAGCGCGGCAGGCGATCCGACCAATCGGAGCGCGGCGGTCGCGCTGTGATTGGCTCGTCCTCCTGTCAATCCGCCAGGGGGCGGTTGCCATGGTGAGGACGCCCCGCCCGGTGGCACATGCGCAGTAGTGAGGACGGCGCCGTGCTCGCTACTGCCCCCTCGTGGACAAAAAGCGGTACTGCAGGTACGCAGGTACAGGGCGGGGGGGGGGGGGACGCGCATGCCCAGTAGAAAGGGGGGCGCTGCGCTCGCCGCCGCTGCCGCCCGTGCCAGCAGAAACCGGCGGTGCGGCTCGGGGAGCGGGGGGAGGCGTGACCGGGGAAGGTTCCCTTTTCCCCAAATTAGGGAAAATGTTATTCATGTTCGGGGTTCAATTTGGGGGTTCAATTTACGGTTCTGCAGCGTCAGCCCCCGCATGGGCGCCGTCCCCGGCGGCGGGGAAGGGCAAGAAAAACCCTAACAAAACCCTGAAGTCTTTTCCGTTGCGGAAAAGCACCGAAAAAAACCCCAAATTGAATAATTTTCCCCAATTTGGGGAAAATGGAACCTCCCAGGGCTCCGCCTTCCCCCCCCGCATCCGCCGAGCTGCAGCGCCGGTTTCTGCTGGCACGGGCGGCAGCGGCGAGCGCAGCGCCCCCCCCCCCCCGTCCACTGCGCATGCGGCCGGACCCCCCTACCCCCGTACCTGCAGTACCGCTTTTTGTCCACAAGCGGCGGCAGCAGCGAGGGCGGCGCCACTCTTTCCACTGCGCATGCGCGCCCCCCCACCTGCAGTACCGATCTTTGTCCACAAGGCGGCAGTAGCGAGCACGGCGCCGCCCTTACTACTGCGCATGCGCGACCGGGCGGGGCTTCCTCACCATGGCAACCGCCCCCGGGCGGATTGACAGGAGGACGAGCCAATCACAACGCGACCGCCGCGCTCCGATTGGTCGGATCGCCTGCCGCGCTCCGATTGGCCGGAGTGGGACGTCAATGGCGGTTGCCATGGTGAGGACGCCCCGCCCGGTGGCGCATGCGCAGTAGTGAGGGCGGCGCCGTCCTTACTACTGCGCATGCGCGACCGGGCGGGGCTTCCTCACCATGGCAACCGCCCCCCGGGCGGATTGACAGGAGGACGAGCCAATCACAACGCGACCGCCCCGCTCCGATTGGTCGGATCGCCTGCCGCGCTCCGATTGGCCGGACTGGGAGGCGCTGGAGATTGACGGCGCGATCGACCAATGGGACGGGGGCTCCTAGAGGACGGACGCCGCTTACGGCACCGCGACCAATGGGCGCGCGGTATGGGCGGGCCGAGCCGCTCCGGAACCGGAGGGGGCCGGGGGAAAACGGCGGCCAGCCCAGAAATCGCTGCGGACCGGTCCGCAGCGGGCGGAAAGCACCGGGCAGCGCCCACGCCCCCTTCCTTGTCCCCCTCTGAGACCTCACCGGGGCCATGAGCGGTGACCGCTCTCAGCCCGCTTCCCTCCACCCAGGGACCGTGACCACTTACCGGCGGGCAGGCCTTCCCGCTCTCTGCCCTGTCCCCGCTCGCAGTCCGGGCAGCCGCAGCCGTCGCCTCGGCGCCAAAAACCTCCGGTGTTCGCCCCGCAACCAGCCCCAGGGACGCCGCGGCGCTCTGCGCGTGGCCCCGGGGGCCGTGGGGGCGACAGCAGCCAGTCCGCCGGCGTCCAGGAAGGCAGGCGGGGGTGCCGCCTTATCCACCACAGAGACATCGGGGAGCTTTGCGTCCCTGCAGGAAAACGGGGCTGCGTTTTTTTCCTCCTGTCCCGCTGCACCGATCCAGCTCCCCAGGGCGGGAGGGGAAACGGGGGAAGGGGCTGCTTTTCATAGAATCATAGAATCGTCTAGGTTGCAAGAGACCCTTGGGATCATCGAGTCCAACCATCTACCCTACTCTACAAAGTTCTCCCCTACACCATATCCCCCAACACCACATCTCAACGGTTCTTAAACACATCCAGGGATGGTGACTCGACCACCTCCCTGGGTAGCCTGTTCCAATGCCCGACCACTCCCTCTGTGAAACATTCTTTCCTAATGTCCAGTCTAAACCTACCCTGTTGGAGCTTGAAGCCGTTCCCTCTCGTTCTGTCATTACCTACCCGTGCCAGGAGACCAGCACCGACCTCTCTACAGTGTCCTTTCAAGTAGGTTTAGAGAGTGACGAGGTCTCCCCTCAGCCCCCTCTTCCTCATACTAAACAGTCCCAGCTCCTTCAACCGCTCTTCATAGGATTTGTTTTCCAGGCCCTTCACCAGCTTCGTTGCCCTCCTCTGCACTCGCTCCAGCACCTCGACATCTCTCTTGGATTGAGGTGCCCAAAACCGGACGCAATACTCCAGGTGTGGCCTCACCAGTGCCGAGTACAGGGGCACAATCGCCTCCCTACTTCTGCTGCTCACGCTGTTTCTAATACAAGCCAGGATGCCGTTGGCTTTCGTGGCCACCTGGGCACACTGCCGGCTCACGTTCAGCCGCTTGTCCATTAGAACCCCCAGGTCTCTTTCTTCCAGGTGGTTTTCCAGCCACGTTTCCCCAAGCCTGTAGCGCTGCTCGGGGTTATTGTGGCCCACGCGCAGAACCTGGCGCTCGCCCTTGTTGAAACTCATACCACTGATGTTGGCCCAACGATCCAATCTACCTAAGTCTCTCTGTAGAGCTTCCCTATCCTCCTGGGAATCAACACTCCTGCTTAAAGCGCTTTTGAAAGCGCTTGGACGCCGGCAAGAGAGAGCAGAGGGGAGGGCCAGTTTGGAAATCCCTTCTAGCGATAGGCTCTCTTTGCAGTCTGGAACCATCTACAGCACAGGCGTTTACGCCTCCGCACTGACCGACCCGTGGGTAAGACTTAGGGAAAACGGATGCTCTTGATACACTTCGACAGAACGTCTGCTAAGAGTCACATCTGTTTAGACTTACAGATTAACACGCACGATAGACAACATCCAATTGGACTAGCGACCTGTCCAGACATCCGCTTTGACGCTTCAATCTCTCTTTATAAATAAATCTTTTAAAAAATCTTTCCGTCGTCTAAACTCCCATTAAATAATACAGAATCCTTAGAGATACGGGTTGGTATTTTGAACTCCTTTTATATACGTAAGGGAATATTATTTTTCAACACACAGAAAAATGAGAGATTGTTCTCTACTCCAATGCCTCACCCCCGCATATACAGCTTTTAACATTTTTTAAACACCACCGCCCAAAACCCCAACCACCTGCCCCGCACCAAGTTTTCAGGCGTTTGGGGGCCGTGACCCACCCTCTTGTGGGGGGAACCCCACTTAACCCCCACTCACCTGCTCCTCCGCCGCACCGTCGCTCCCCCGCTGACATCCGGCTGCCCCAAATGACATCATCACACCACCCCCCCCCCCACACACGCACCGGTTTTTTTAATTCGCCCCAAAAAATGCACCGAACGACCAGACCCAGGGCTGGCCCCTTCCCCTCAGGCGGCTCCACCACCGGCTGCAAACCCGGGCCGGGGCATCTGTCGAGCAGCACGAGACGCGGACAACGAGGCACCTGCAAAACAAACAGCAAACCCCAACCGGAGATCAGCATCATCAAACGAAAGAGCACCGAAGAGAGTAGAGGAATTCCCTCCGGCCGAGGGACAGGACAGGAGCTGAGCTACAGGAGGATTGCGGGGAAACAGCTCCGCTCCAAAGACGGCACGGCCTGCCAAAGCCGGAGCCATCCCGACGCTTCAGGTCCCTATTCAGACTGACCCGTGCCACTTGCAACACCTTCTCAGCCTAACAGCGTAACAAACCCTCCGCCCGCTGGGGGGAAGCGCCTCCTCCCTTCCCTTTCCCTGCCGCTGGAAAGCTCTGCGCGCGTTTAGATACGGCCAAGAAAAATACTCACGCTAGAAAAGCCTCGGGTTTTTTCTTCGGCGCTAATTCAACTGGCACAGCTCCGAACCCCCACCGTTGCGCTCTCCGTCTCCAGAACGCGCAGTTGTCATTTGACCGGGGGCTGCTTTCTCTCCTACCCAAGGAGGAGGGACATCTGGCCGGCGGCACTGCCCGAGAGAGATGCTACCGCACTGCCGGGGAAACGCGACGCTGAAAGCCAGGCAGAAATCAGGTTCTTCAGAGCGCTCCGCCTAAAGAAAAGGGGGGGGAAAAACAAAAAACAAAAAAACTAGAAAAAAAACCCAACCAAAAACCCAACCCGTTACCTTCAGTCGCCTCTCTTTTCAAAGATTTGGAACAAATACCTCGCCGCTTAGGGACGCCTAAGACGCTGTAGGCTACAGCCGGTGGACGGTTGCCGTTTAAAGCCTGCAAGTCAGTTTGCACGTTATACGACTTTAACCCTTTTTTTAAAGTCTCCTTTACGATAGAAAAAACCAGGAAGGTAAGAGATTCCCCAAACGGCTGTACTTTTGGCGGGGGGAAATCCAATCCCCGGTGCCGCGATCCACCAGGCTACCGAAAACGACCGGCGGACCGGCCAAGGCTTTTGGCTGTGCCGAACACGCAGAGGAACAGGGTTTGGCCGTGTCCCCGCTGTTACGGGGGACCCAGAGCCCAAAGGCCGGCCATGCCATCGGCCGTCGGAAGAGGTGCCGCGCTCGGGCCTTTGGAAGGACATCGTCTTTCTTTTTGTCCCTATTTAATAGAGCGCGCGACGTCTCCTCGCTGATGACTTCTGCTGCCCAGCGCATCGTCTCCGAGGATCCCCTCTCGTGGGAACTTCAGGAGAGGCAACCGCTTGGCACGAGAAACCGGTGCCCTTTCAGAAAGGGAAACCTCCTTCCGACTGACGTCCAAATGACACGCCGTAGGCTACGGACAACGGACGTTCCTGGAAGGCTCGACTCACCTAAGCCACCTCAGGACTCGCCGCCACCAGTGACGAGGCTGATGATGCTCCTTGGTTCGTGGCAAAGCCTGGAAAACAGGCAGAAGCGGCGCCGGTTCGTCCCGTTTTGTCCACGTCTCTTCGTTGACCGCCCCGGCTTTCAGCGCAGATGCCATGAAAGAGGAGTGACAAAGAAAAGGCGAGGTCAGGCAGCAAAAGAGCTCTGCAGGCTGCCACCTGCAGTCAACCGCGCACCCTGTTTTGGAAGCCACACGCCCGCCCGCCCGCCCGCCACCCCCCGCCCAAAACAAACAAACAAACAAACAAACAAAGAGACAAGAACCCCGGCACCTGGCCTCTTTCTTGTCTTCAGGAGCTCATCCTGAAGCTCATCGCTTCTGTCTTGTCAGAGCAGGAAGCGCAGACCATCTGTATCCCGAGGACACCTGACCGGGATTAACACGTGTCCAGAGGTAGTCCCCATCTCTACGAGCGTGTCGCTTTGGTGCTTTTAATAATCCTAACTCGACGGTAGTCACTGGGACGGTCCTTTACGGTGGCTTCTTCAGACTTCTGGATCGCCAGTCCCAGTATTTCCATTTCATCCTACCAAAAAAAACCCCAAAGCACGTTACAGCTGCACATAACATTTTCTGCACGTTCTTGTACGAGTATTTAAGGCGTAGGAGAAAGAGAAGATCTGAAAGGCAGAAGAGGCATTCAAAAACCGTGCAACTATGAAAAAGTAAAGCAGCTCTCTCGGAAAAGCACGAGAAACGGCCATAAAAGGTATACTTATGAAATACGCCAAGTAATATCGGGGCACCAAAATATACTATATAGGAAGGCTAGGTGGCTCATTTGATAGAAATTCGATGTAAATCTAAGACAGTACCGAGAATTCTGTCTGTAAATGGGTAATATTCGGCACCACTCGGCTCTAAAATTGCCGCTGCGCCTGCCTGTGAAAAATCCTACTTTAAAAGCATCTAGTACGAACCTTAAAGTTTTCATCACAGTTACAGCCATCTTTCACCTTAAAGCATGCTTTACATTGCTGCTGCAGCCTATCTGCCAACTTGGAGTGTACACATCTGGGTATACACGCTTGTAATTCAGGACGATTCCCACAAATCGTTTCTGTGCAGAAAAACAGGCCTCGTTTCATTATGCAATCAAATTTGAAATTTTTTTTCTCGGGAGAAGTTTTGCCTTTTTAACTGTGAGAATTTTAACTAGGAATTCACACGCTACCCATGCCTCAAATTATGAGGAGACGCATCACAAAACGAACTCAAAACGAACATCCCGGATTCAGGAAAACTAATTGTGCCTCCCCCCTCTGTGGAACGTGTCCGTAGGACAGGAGCGGGCACCCGCTTTGCCACAGAAGCAGACGGATGCGGAATTGCTCCACGCGTGTCGGTTAACACACATTCGGCTAATGGCCCACCACTCCTTGTACGCACAGGCTGACGACAGCCAGGTCGCCCGGTACGGGCTGAACACTTTGCAGGATTTGTTACAAACCTTTTTAGTGAAATAGATTTTGAAACCCCAGGAAACACACCCCTACCTCCGAGAATTGTAAGGCAATAAATATTTTGACAACTTACATTTCACGTCTATCCATGTATGTCCCATTACTGTCTGTGGTCATAAACTATCTAATATAGAATACTAAACGTTGCTACCATTTAAGAACCGAACGACAGCAACTGAACTGAACCGAAAGGAAGAGCTTTTCTTTGAAAATCGCAGTGCCACCTGAGAAGAAGCTGAAGACTGAAAATCGGGCGAGAGAATCACGCAAAAATATCAGCCTTGCTCTAAAAGCAAGACAGGAGAAAACCCACCAAAAAATAAAATGCAGTTCAATTGACCCAAAGGTCACCAAACAAGACAGGCAAAAAGCTTCACAACACACAGCGTTTGCACCGCTGTCGCTTTTCTGGCTTTTGCTGGGCCTAAGAGGTTGCTGTGACTTCCTCGAGCTGCCCTTCTGCGGTCACCAGATTGTTTCAGGGGAGACAGACGTCTCCCGGGGAGGCGCACGCAGAGAGCGCCGCTACGTCTCGGCTGTGACCCCTTGGTCACCGCGTTCCTGCGGTGCCCGTACCCGTGCTACCAACAGGATGTCACAAAAGGACGCAAGAGCAGGGGGAATCGCTACAGGAGTCCTGAATGTTTCCACGGGCTTTTGAAAACCCCATTTTCTAAATTAAGTTACGCGAGGGAGTCTTTTTGAAAGTTACGAGGCTTCTGTGTGTCTGCTACTAAAAACATCCAACCGACCGACTCAAAAAACACCCAGAACACACTTTCCCCACGTTCCCCCGACACCGTAGCCTTTCATCTCGGGGGATTTCCTTTCCTGCCTTGCGAACGGATGCAGGTTAGGGACACCATAAAACAGCTTCCCTAGGGTATCCGAACGGCTGTCAGCGTACCATTTAGATCCCTTGAGTACAAGCAATAGCGCGCGTTACCTCTCCGGTTTGATGCTCGCTGACAGGCCGAATCCTTTGTGGAACCTTAAGCTGTTGTTCCGGCTTCCCTATCTCTTGCTGGAAAAGGTCTCTCTCCTGCTCTCGGTCAATTGCTCGCTCCTGAAAGTGACGAAACAGTGAGGATGCACCATTTCACGTAAAAACTGTCTAAATTAAGGATATTACAGCTTCTCGCTTCTTTTAACACGAGGCTGCTAACGGTACGTCAGTAGCATTATTACATGTCAGTACGAGCCGGCAACGCGCGCTGGCAGCCCAGAAAGCCAACCCCACCCTGGGCTGCATCAAGAGAAGCGTGGCCAGCGGGTCACGGGAGGCGATTCTACCCCCCTCTACTCTGCGCGCGCGAGACCCCACCTGGCGTACGGTGTCCAGCTTTGGAGTCCTCGACACGGGAAGGACGTGGACCTGTTGGAAGGGGCCCAGCGGAGGGCCACGAAAACCATCGGAGGGACGGAGCACCTCCCCTGTGAAGAGAGACTGAGAGAGCTGGGGTTGTTCAGCCTGGAGAAGAGAAGGCTCCGGGGAGACCTCAGAGCAGCCTTCCAATATCTGAAGGGAGCCTACGGGAGAGCCGGAGAGGGACTCTCTGTCGGGAAAGGTAGCGACAGGACAAGGGGTAACGGTTTTAAATCGGAAGAGGGGAGATTCAGACTAGATGTTAGGAGGAAATTCTTTACCGTGAGGGTGGTGAGGCACTGGAACAGGTTGCCCGGGGAAGCTGTGGATGCCCCATCCCTGGAAGTGTTTAAGGCCAGGCTGGACGGGGCTTTGAGCAACCCGCTCTAGTGGAGGCGTCCCTGCCCAAGGCAGGGGGGCTGCAACACGATGATCTTGAAGGTCCCTTCCAACTCTAACCATTCTATGATTCTATGGTTTTTAAGGTGGCAGAACCTCTTGCGACTTCCATTAACAAAAACTACTCTCACCATTCGGGGCAACAAATCTCACATTTTTGAAGAAAAACACGAGGACGGCACTGATACAGCCAGTATTATTTCACAAAAAGGACAGTTTTGTCTCTTCTGTTCAAAGCGCAGCATACAAATAGCAATAGGCCAGTATTTTATGGTCTCCTTTCCTCGCGTTCATCCTTCATATATGTAGCATAAATAGGAATTAAGAATAGAAATTAACTTTGTGTTCATACTGAGGAGGAGCCAATGGGAAAAAAGAAATTCTAAATTTTGCATTTCAGTGTTACTTTTGACCAGCTGCAGTTGTTATATCCCACTCTGATATTTGGGGAATACATCTTTATACTGGAAATAAGGCACAGCCGCTGGCATCCGGTGAAACGTCACCTTTAAATGCCACTTTGCTGAACAGACAAACCTGATCAGACGCATTGAAATAAACTAGCTCAAGTAGCTGATACACAGAGGAATGCTCTGTCTAGCAACAGAAGCTTTTGCAAAAATGGAGGAAGCCAGAACAAAGCTGCAACAGTTACAAGTTGCAGATTTGAAAACCTCACCTGCTGTTTGAGCACCCCGCAGCCCGCCCAGCCCCTGCTTTCCCCCGCAGCCCCCAACGCCCTCCTGCCCACCCCCCGTGCAGAACCAGCCAAAACGGCTTCTGCTCTCCGCCCCCAAACCGCATCACTTACTGCCCCCTTCCGAGCCCCAAAACCCAGCCGCTGAGCCTCTGCTCAAGTCCCCAAAACGCCGGACTCCACCCCCGCCCCTCAGCCCAAAGCCACACGACTCCCTCTCCGGCTGAAGCCCCAACACCAGCCACGCGAGCCCGTTTGCCAGCCCCAGGAGCCGCGAGCACCTCCCCAGACGCCTCAGCCCGCCCCCCCGCAACGCCGTCTCCCCTCGGAGCCGCCTCGGGACCCCGGCCGCCTTCCCCGCGCCCCCCCGCTGGCCTCGACGCTGTCCAGCTGCCTCGCGACGCTGTCCAGCGGCACCGCGACGCTGTCCAGCGGCACCGCGACGCTGTCCGGCTGCCCGGTGCTTTCCGCCCGCGCCGGTCCGGTGCGGTGCGGTCCGCGCCGCGCCGCGCCGCGCCGCAGCCGCTTCTGCGCGCGCCGCCATTTTCCCCCGGCCCCCTCCGCTTCCGGAGCGGCTCGGCCCGCCCATGCGGCGCGCCCATTGGTCACGGCGCCGGAAGCGGCTTCCGTCCTCGGGGAGCCCGTCCCATTGGTCGGTCGCGCCGTCAATCTTCAGCGCCTCCCACCCCGGCCAATCGGAGCGCGGCAGGCGATCCGACCAATCGGAGCGCGGCGGTCGCGCTGTGATTGGCTCGTCCTCCTGTCAATCCGCCAGGGGGCGGTTGCCATGGTGAGGACGCCCCGCCCGGTGGCGCATGCGCAGTAGTGAGGGCGGCGCCGTCCTTACTACTGCGCATGCGCGACCGGGCGGGGCTTCCTCACCATGGCAACCGCCCCCGGGCGGATTGACAGGAGGACGAGCCAATCACAACGCGACCGCCGCGCTCCGATTGGTCGGATCGCCTGCCGCGCTCCGATTGGCCGGAGTGGGACGTCAATGGCGGTTGCCATGGTGAGGACGCCCCGCCCGGTGGCGCATGCGCAGTAGTGAGGGCGGCGCCGTCCTTACTACTGCGCATGCGCGACCGGGCGGGGCTTCCTCACCATGGCAACCGCCCCCCGGGCGGATTGACAGGAGGACGAGCCAATCACAACGCGACCGCCGCGCTCCGATTGGTCGGATCGCCTGCCGCGCTCCGATTGGCCGGAGTGGGACGTCAATGGCGGTTGCCATGGTGAGGACGCCCCGCCCGGTGGCGCATGCGCAGTAGTGAGGACGGCGCCGTGCTCGCTACTGCCCCCTCGTGGACAAAAAGCGGTACTGCAGGTACGCAGGTACAGGGCGGGGGGGGGGGGGGGGGGGGGGGACGCGCATGCCCAGTAGAAAGGGGGGCGCTGCGCTCGCCGCCGCTGCCGCCCGTGCCAGCAGAAACCGGCGGTGCGGCTCGGGGAGCGGGGGGAGGCGGGACCGGGGAAGGTTCCCTTTTCCCCAAATTAGGGAAAATGTTATTCATGTTCGGGGTTCAATTTGGGGGTTCAATTTACGGTTCTGCAGCGTCAGCCCCCGCATGGGCGCCGTCCCCGGCGGCGGGGAAGGGCAAGAAAAACCCTAACAAAACCCTGAAGTCTTTTCCGTTGCGGAAAAGCACCGAAAAAAACCCCAAATTGAATAATTTTCCCCAATTTGGGGAAAATGGAACCTCCCAGGGCTCCGCCTTCCCCCCCCGCATCCGCCGAGCTGCAGCGCCGGTTTCTGCTGGCACGGGCGGCAGCGGCGAGCGCAGCGCCCCCCCCCCCCCGTCCACTGCGCATGCGGCCGGACCCCCCTACCCCCGTACCTGCAGTACCGCTTTTTGTCCACAAGCGGCGGCAGCAGCGAGGGCGGCGCCACTCTTTCCACTGCGCATGCGCGCCCCCCCACCTGCAGTACCGATCTTTGTCCACAAGGCGGCAGTAGCGAGCACGGCGCCGCCCTTACTACTGCGCATGCGCGACCGGGCGGGGCTTCCTCACCATGGCAACCGCCCCCGGGCGGATTGACAGGAGGACGAGCCAATCACAACGCGACCGCCGCGCTCCGATTGGTCGGATCGCCTGCCGCGCTCCGATTGGCCGGAGTGGGACGTCAATGGCGGTTGCCATGGTGAGGACGCCCCGCCCGGTGGCGCATGCGCAGTAGTGAGGGCGGCGCCGTCCTTACTACTGCGCATGCGCGACCGGGCGGGGCTTCCTCACCATGGCAACCGCCCCCCGGGCGGATTGACAGGAGGACGAGCCAATCACAACGCGACCGCCCCGCTCCGATTGGTCGGATCGCCTGCCGCGCTCCGATTGGCCGGACTGGGAGGCGCTGGAGATTGACGGCGCGATCGACCAATGGGACGGGGGCTCCTAGAGGACGGACGCCGCTTACGGCACCGCGACCAATGGGCGCGCGGTATGGGCGGGCCGAGCCGCTCCGGAACCGGAGGGGGCCGGGGGAAAACGGCGGCCAGCCCAGAAATCGCTGCGGACCGGTCCGCAGCGGGCGGAAAGCACCGGGCAGCGCCCACGCCCCCTTCCTTGTCCCCCCTCTGAGACCTCACCGGGGCCATGAGCGGTGACCGCTCTCAGCCCGCTTCCCTCCACCCAGGGACCGTGACCACTTACCGGCGGGCAGGCCTTCCCGCTCTCTGCCCTGTCCCCGCTCGCAGTCCGGGCAGCCGCAGCCGTCGCCTCGGCGCCAAAAACCTCCGGTGTTCGCCCCGCAACCAGCCCCAGGGACGCCGCGGCGCTCTGCGCGTGGCCCCGGGGGCCGTGGGGGCGACAGCAGCCAGTCCGCCGGCGTCCAGGAAGGCAGGCGGGGGTGCCGCCTTATCCACCACAGAGACATCGGGGAGCTTTGCGTCCCTGCAGGAAAACGGGGCTGCGTTTTTTTCCTCCTGTCCCGCTGCACCGATCCAGCTCCCCAGGGCGGGAGGGGAAACGGGGGAAGGGGCTGCTTTTCATAGAATCATAGAATCGTCTAGGTTGCAAGAGACCCTTGGCATCATCGAGTCCAACCATCTACCCTACTCTACAAAGTTCTCCCCTACACCATATCCCCCAACACCACATCTCAACGGTTCTTAAACACATCCAGGGATGGTGACTCGACCACCTCCCTGGGTAGCCTGTTCCAATGCCCGACCACTCCCTCTGTGAAACATTCTTTCCTAATGTCCAGTCTAAACCTACCCTGTTGGAGCTTGAAGCCGTTCCCTCTCGTTCTGTCATTACCTACCCGTGCCAGGAGACCAGCACCGACCTCTCTACAGTGTCCTTTCAAGTAGGTTTAGAGAGTGACGAGGTCTCCCCTCAGCCCCCTCTTCCTCATACTAAACAGTCCCAGCTCCTTCAACCGCTCTTCATAGGATTTGTTTTCCAGGCCCTTCACCAGCTTCGTTGCCCTCCTCTGCACTCGCTCCAGCACCTCGACATCTCTCTTGGATTGAGGTGCCCAAAACCGGACGCAATACTCCAGGTGTGGCCTCACCAGTGCCGAGTACAGGGGCACAATCGCCTCCCTACTTCTGCTGCTCACGCTGTTTCTAATACAAGCCAGGATGCCGTTGGCTTTCGTGGCCACCTGGGCACACTGCCGGCTCACGTTCAGCCGCTTGTCCATTAGAACCCCCAGGTCTCTTTCTTCCAGGTGGTTTTCCAGCCACGTTTCCCCAAGCCTGTAGCGCTGCTCGGGGTTATTGTGGCCCACGCGCAGAACCTGGCGCTCGCCCTTGTTGAAACTCATACCACTGATGTTGGCCCAACGATCCAATCTACCTAAGTCTCTCTGTAGAGCTTCCCTATCCTCCTGGGAATCAACACTCCTGCTTAAAGCGCTTTTGAAAGCGCTTGGACGCCGGCAAGAGAGAGCAGAGGGGAGGGCCAGTTTGGAAATCCCTTCTAGCGATAGGCTCTCTTTGCAGTCTGGAACCATCTACAGCACAGGCGTTTACGCCTCCGCACTGACCGACCCGTGGGTAAGACTTAGGGAAAACGGATGCTCTTGATACACTTCGACAGAACGTCTGCTAAGAGTCACATCTGTTTAGACTTACAGATTAACACGCACGATAGACAACATCCAATTGGACTAGCGACCTGTCCAGACATCCGCTTTGACGCTTCAATCTCTCTTTATAAATAAATCTTTTAAAAAATCTTTCCGTCGTCTAAACTCCCATTAAATAATACAGAATCCTTAGAGATACGGGTTGGTATTTGGAACTCCTTTTATATACGTAAGGGAATATTATTTTTCAACACACAGAAAAATGAGAGATTGTTCTCTACTCCAATGCCTCACCCCCGCATATACAGCTTTTAACATTTTTTAAACACCACCGCCCAAAACCCCAACCACCTGCCCCGCACCAAGTTTTCAGGCGTTTGGGGGCCGTGACCCACCCTCTTGTGGGGGGAACCCCACTTAACCCCCACTCACCTGCTCCTCCGCCGCACCGTCGCTCCCCCGCTGACATCCGGCTGCCCCAAATGACATCATCACACCACCCCCCCCCCCACACACGCACCGGTTTTTTTAATTCGCCCCAAAAAATGCACCGAACGACCAGACCCAGGGCTGGCCCCTTCCCCTCAGGCGGCTCCACCACCGGCTGCAAACCCGGGCCGGGGCATCTGTCGAGCAGCACGAGACGCGGACAACGAGGCACCTGCAAAACAAACAGCAAACCCCAACCGGAGATCAGCATCATCAAACGAAAGAGCACCGAAGAGAGTAGAGGAATTCCCTCCGGCCGAGGGACAGGACAGGAGCTGAGCTACAGGAGGATTGCGGGGAAACAGCTCCGCTCCAAAGACGGCACGGCCTGCCAAAGCCGGAGCCATCCCGACGCTTCAGGTCCCTATTCAGACTGACCCGTGCCACTTGCAACACCTTCTCAGCCTAACAGCGTAACAAACCCTCCGCCCGCTGGGGGGAAGCGCCTCCTCCCTTCCCTTTCCCTGCCGCTGGAAAGCTCTGCGCGCGTTTAGATACGGCCAAGAAAAATACTCACGCTAGAAAAGCCTCGGGTTTTTTCTTCGGCGCTAATTCAACTGGCACAGCTCCGAACCCCCACCGTTGCGCTCTCCGTCTCCAGAACGCGCAGTTGTCATTTGACCGGGGGCTGCTTTCTCTCCTACCCAAGGAGGAGGGACATCTGGCCGGCGGCACTGCCCGAGAGAGATGCTACCGCACTGCCGGGGAAACGCGACGCTGAAAGCCAGGCAGAAATCAGGTTCTTCAGAGCGCTCCGCCTAAAGAAAAGGGGGGGGAAAAACAAAAAACAAAAAAACTAGAAAAAAAACCCAACCAAAAACCCAACCCGTTACCTTCAGTCGCCTCTCTTTTCAAAGATTTGGAACAAATACCTCGCCGCTTAGGGACGCCTAAGACGCTGTAGGCTACAGCCGGTGGACGGTTGCCGTTTAAAGCCTGCAAGTCAGTTTGCACGTTATACGACTTTAACCCTTTTTTTAAAGTCTCCTTTACGATAGAAAAAACCAGGAAGGTAAGAGATTCCCCAAACGGCTGTACTTTTGGCGGGGGGAAATCCAATCCCCGGTGCCGCGATCCACCAGGCTACCGAAAACGACCGGCGGACCGGCCAAGGCTTTTGGCTGTGCCGAACACGCAGAGGAACAGGGTTTGGCCGTGTCCCCGCTGTTACGGGGGACCCAGAGCCCAAAGGCCGGCCATGCCATCGGCCGTCGGAAGAGGTGCCGCGCTCGGGCCTTTGGAAGGACATCGTCTTTCTTTTTGTCCCTATTTAATAGAGCGCGCGACGTCTCCTCGCTGATGACTTCTGCTGCCCAGCGCATCGTCTCCGAGGATCCCCTCTCGTGGGAACTTCAGGAGAGGCAACCGCTTGGCACGAGAAACCGGTGCCCTTTCAGAAAGGGAAACCTCCTTCCGACTGACGTCCAAATGACACGCCGTAGGCTACGGACAACGGACGTTCCTGGAAGGCTCGACTCACCTAAGCCACCTCAGGACTCGCCGCCACCAGTGACGAGGCTGATGATGCTCCTTGGTTCGTGGCAAAGCCTGGAAAACAGGCAGAAGCGGCGCCGGTTCGTCCCGTTTTGTCCACGTCTCTTCGTTGACCGCCCCGGCTTTCAGCGCAGATGCCATGAAAGAGGAGTGACAAAGAAAAGGCGAGGTCAGGCAGCAAAAGAGCTCTGCAGGCTGCCACCTGCAGTCAACCGCGCACCCTGTTTTGGAAGCCACACGCCCGCCCGCCCGCCCGCCACCCCCCGCCCAAAACAAACAAACAAACAAACAAACAAAGAGACAAGAACCCCGGCACCTGGCCTCTTTCTTGTCTTCAGGAGCTCATCCTGAAGCTCATCGCTTCTGTCTTGTCAGAGCAGGAAGCGCAGACCATCTGTATCCCGAGGACACCTGACCGGGATTAACACGTGTCCAGAGGTAGTCCCCATCTCTACGAGCGTGTCGCTTTGGTGCTTTTAATAATCCTAACTCGACGGTAGTCACTGGGACGGTCCTTTACGGTGGCTTCTTCAGACTTCTGGATCGCCAGTCCCAGTATTTCCATTTCATCCTACCAAAAAAAACCCCAAAGCACGTTACAGCTGCACATAACATTTTCTGCACGTTCTTGTACGAGTATTTAAGGCGTAGGAGAAAGAGAAGATCTGAAAGGCAGAAGAGGCATTCAAAAACCGTGCAACTATGAAAAAGTAAAGCAGCTCTCTCGGAAAAGCACGAGAAACGGCCATAAAAGGTATACTTATGAAATACGCCAAGTAATATCGGGGCACCAAAATATACTATATAGGAAGGCTAGGTGGCTCATTTGATAGAAATTCGATGTAAATCTAAGACAGTACCGAGAATTCTGTCTGTAAATGGGTAATATTCGGCACCACTCAGCTCTAAAATTGCCGCTGCGCCTGCCTGTGAAAAATCCTACTTTAAAAGCATCTAGTACGAACCTTAAAGTTTTCATCACAGTTACAGCCATCTTTCACCTTAAAGCATGCTTTACATTGCTGCTGCAGCCTATCTGCCAACTTGGAGTGTACACATCTGGGTATACACGCTTGTAATTCAGGACGATTCCCACAAATCGTTTCTGTGCAGAAAAACAGGCCTCGTTTCATTATGCAATCAAATTTGAAATTTTTTTTCTCGGGAGAAGTTTTGCCTTTTTAACTGTGAGAATTTTAACTAGGAATTCACACGCTACCCATGCCTCAAATTATGAGGAGACGCATCACAAAACGAACTCAAAACGAACATCCCGGATTCAGGAAAACTAATTGTGCCTCCCTCCTCCGTGGAACGTGTCCGTAGGACGGGAGCGGGCACCCGCTTTGCCACAGAAGCAGACGGATGCGGAATTGCTCCACGCGTGTCGGTTAACACACATTCGGCTAATGGCCCACCACTCCTTGTACGCACAGGCTGACGACAGCCAGGTCGCCCGGTACGGGCTGAACACTTTGCAGGATTTGTTACAAACCTTTTTAGTGAAATAGATTTTGAAACCCCAGGAAACACACCCCTACCTCCGAGAATTGTAAGGCAATAAATATTTTGACAACTTACATTTCACGTCTATCCATGTATGTCCCATTACTGTCTGTGGTCATAAACTATCTAATATAGAATACTAAACGTTGCTACCATTTAAGAACCGAACGACAGCAACTGAACTGAACCGAAAGGAAGAGCTTTTCTTTGAAAATCGCAGTGCCACCTGAGAAGAAGCTGAAGACTGAAAATCGGGCGAGAGAATCACGCAAAAATATCAGCCTTGCTCTAAAAGCAAGACAGGAGAAAACCCACCAAAAAATAAAATGCAGTTTAATTGACCCAAAGGTCACCAAACAAGACAGGCAAAAAGCTTCACAATACACAGCGTTTGCACCGCTGTCGCTTTTCTGGCTTTTGCTGGGCCTAAGAGGTTGCTGTGACTTCCTCGAGCTGCCCTTCTGCGGTCACCAGATCGTTTCAGGGGAGACAGACGTCTCCCGGGGAGGCGCACGCAGAGAGCGCCGCTACGTCTCGGCTGTGACCCCTTGGTCACTGCGTTCCTGCGGTGCCCGTACCCGTGCTACCAACAGGACGTCACAAAACGACGCAAGAGCAGGGGGAATCGCTACAGGAGTCCTGAATGTTTCCACGGGCTTTTGAAAACCCCATTTTCTAAATTAAGTTACGCGAGGGAGTCTTTTTGAAAGTTACGAGGCTTCTGTGTGTCTGCTACTAAAAACATCCAACCGACCGACTCAAAAAACACCCAGAACACACTTTCCCCACGTTCCCCCGACACCGTAGCCTTTCATCTCGGGGGATTTCCTTTCCTGCCTTGCGAACGGATGCAGGTTAGGGACACCATAAAACAGCTTCCCTAGGGTATCCGAACGGCTGTCAGCGTACCATTTAGATCCCTTGAGTACAAGCAATAGCGCGCGTTACCTCTCCGGTTTGATGCTCGCTGACAGGCCGAATCCTTTGTGGAACCTTAAGCTGTTGTTCCGGCTTCCCTATCTCTTGCTGGAAAAGGTCTCTCTCGTGCTCTCGGTCAATTGCTCGCTCCTGAAAGTGACAAAACAGTGAGGATGCACCATTTCACGTAAAAACTGTCTAAATTAAGGATATTACAGCTTCTTGCTTCTTTTAACACGAGGCTGCTAACGGTACGTCAGTAGCATTATTACATGTCGGTACGAGCCGGCAACGCGCGCTGGCAGCCCAGAAAGCCAACCCCACCCTGGGCTGCATCAAGAGAAGCGTGGCCAGCGGGTCACGGGAGGCGATTCTACCCCCCTCTACTCTGCGCACGCGAGACCCCACCTGGAGTACGGTGTCCAGCTTTGGAGTCCTCGACACGGGAAGGACGTGGACCTGTTGGAAGGGGCCCAGCGGAGGGCCACGAAAACCATCGGAGGGACGGAGCACCTCCCCTGTGAAGAGAGACTGAGAGAGCTGGGGTTGTTCAGCCTGGAGAAGAGAAGGCTCCGGGGAGACCTCAGAGCAGCCTTCCAATATCTGAAGGGAGCCCACGGGAGAGCCGGAGAGGGACTCTCTGTCGGGAAAGGTAGCGACAGGACAAGGGGTAACGGTTTTAAATCGGAAGAGGGGAGATTCAGACTAGATATTAGGAGGAAATTCTTTACCGTGAGGGTGGTGAGGCACTGGAACAGGTCGCCCGGGGAAGCTGTGGATGCCCCATCCCTGGAAGTGTTTAAGGCCAGGCTGGACAGGGCTTTGAGCAACCCGCTCTAGTGGAGGCGTCCCTGCCCAAGGCAGGGGGGCTGCAACACGATGATCTTGAAGGTCCCTTCCCATTCTAACCATTCTAGGATTCTATGGTTTTTAAGGTGGCAGAACCTCTTGCGACTTCCATTAACAAAAACTACTCTCACCATTCGGGGCAACAAATCTCACATTTTTGAATAAAAACACGAGGACGGCACTGATACAGCCAGTATTATTTCACAAAAAGGACAGTTTTGTCTCTTCTGTTCAAAGCACAGCATACAAATAGCAATAGGCCAGTATTTTATGGTCTCCTTTCCTCGCGTTCATCCTTCATATATGTAGCATAAATAGGAATTAAGAATAGAAATTAACTTTGTGTTCATACTGAGGAGGAGCCAATGGGAAAAAAGAAATTCTAAATTTTGCATTTCAGTGTTACTTTTGACCAGCTGCAGTTGTTATATCCCACTCTGATATTTGGGGAATACATCTTTATACTGGAAATAAGGCACAGCCGCTGGCATCCGGTGAAACGTCACCTTTAAATGCCACTTTGCTGAACAGACAAACCTGATCAGACGCATTGAAATAAACTAGCTCTGATACACAGAGGAATGCTCTGTCTAGCAACAGAAGCTTTTGCAAAAATGGAGGAAGCCAGAATAAAGCTGCAACAGTTACAAGTTGCAGATTTGAAAACCTCACCTGCTGTTTGAGCACCCCGCAGCCCGCCCAGCCCCTGCTTTCCCCCGCAGCCCCCAACGCCCTCCTGCCCACCCCCCCTGCAGAACCAGCCAAAACGGCTTCTGCTCTCCGCCCCCAAACCGCATCACTTACTGCCCCCTTCCGAGCCCCAAAACCCAGCCGCTGAGCCTCTGCTCAAGTCCCCAAAACGCCGGACTCCACCCCCGCCCCTCAGCCCAAAGCCACACGACTCCCTCTCCGGCTGAAGCCCCAACACCAGCCACGCGAGCCCGTTTGCCAGCCCCAGGAGCCGCGAGCACCTCCCCAGACGCCTCAGCCCGCCCTCCCGCAACGCCGTCTCCCCTCGGAGCCGCCTCGGGACCCCGGCCGCCTTCCCCGCGCCCCCCCGCTGGCCTCGACGCTGTCCAGCTGCCTCGCGACGCTGTCCAGCGGCACCGCGACGCTGTCCGGCTGCCCGGTGCTTTCCGCCCGCGCCGGTCCGGTGCGGTGCGGTCCGCGCCGCGCCGCGCCGCAGCCGCTTCTGCGCGCGCCGCCATTTTCCCCCGGCCCCCTCCGCTTCCGGAGCGGCTCGGCCCGCCCATGCGGCGCGCCCATTGGTCACGGCGCCGGAAGCGGCTTCCGTCCTCGGGGAGCCCGTCCCATTGGTCGGTCGCGCCGTCAATCTTCAGCGCCTCCCACCCCGGCCAATCGGAGCGCGGCAGGCGATCCGACCAATCGGAGCGCGGCGGTCGCGCTGTGATTGGCTCGTCCTCCTGTCAATCCGCCAGGGGGCGGTTGCCATGGTGAGGACGCCCCGCCCGGTGGCGCATGCGCAGTAGTGAGGGCGGCTCCGATTGGTCGGACTGGGAGGCGCTGGAGATTGACGGCGCGACCGACCAATGGGACGGGGGCTCCTAGAGGACGGACGCCGCTTACGGCACCGCGACCAATGGGCGCGCGGTATGGGCGGGCCGAGCCGCTCCGGAACCGGAGGGGGCCGGGGGAAAACGGCGGCCAGCCCAGAAATCGCTGCGGACCGGTCCGCAGCGGGCGGAAAGCACCGGGCAGCGCCCACGCCCCCTTCCTTGTCCCCCTCTGAGACCTCACCGGGGCCATGAGCGGTGACCGCTCTCAGCCCGCTTCCCTCCACCCAGGGACCGTGACCACTTACCGGCGGGCAGGCCTTCCCGCTCTCTGCCCTGTCCCCGCTCGCAGTCCGGGCAGCCGCAGCCGTCGCCTCGGCGCCAAAAACCTCCGGTGTTCGCCCCGCAACCAGCCCCAGGGACGCCGCGGCGCTCTGCGCGTGGCCCCGGGGGCCGTGGGGGCGACAGCAGCCAGTCCGCCGGCGTCCAGGAAGGCAGGCGGGGGTGCCGCCTTATCCACCACAGAGACATCGGGGAGCTTTGCGTCCCTGCAGGAAAACGGGGCTGCGTTTTTTTCCTCCTGTCCCGCTGCACCGATCCAGCTCCCCAGGGCGGGAGGGGAAACGGGGGAAGGGGCTGCTTTTCATAGAATCATAGAATCGTCTAGGTTGCAAGAGACCCTTGGCATCATCGAGTCCAACCATCTACCCTACTCTACAAAGTTCTCCCCTACACCATATCCCCCAACACCACATCTCAACGGTTCTTAAACACATCCAGGGATGGTGACTCGACCACCTCCCTGGGTAGCCTGTTCCAATGCCCGACCACTCCCTCTGTGAAACATTCTTTCCTAATGTCCGGTCTAAACCTACCCTGTTGGAGCTTGAAGCCGTTCCCTCTCGTTCTGTCATT